>NC_052508.1:35209059-35304059 GCF_014356525.2 Nilaparvata lugens | reverse complement strand
GAGTGAAATACTTGATATCTCAGAGCATCACAATTTATATTATTTTGAAAAATAGCCGTATTTGAGTTATTTTAATCTGGAATAAATTTCTCTGAATTTGATTGTGAAAAATCAAGTAAGTCATTCCATGAACGAGCTTACCTTGAAAATTCCATTCTTTCAAGGTTCAATCAGTTTCATGAATTAATTTGTTGCCAATTATATTAATCACCAAAGATATCAACTTTAGGCACTCACACCTCAAAAAGTATAAATGTTTGAAAAAAGTTTTTACTTAGCCTAAGATAATAAAGCTGTTGAAGTGCTCAAAGGATTTAGAATATTAGATCTTGGAGAGGAAAATGATATGAAGTAAAAGTGAAACTATAATCGGAAGCTCTTTTTAGTAAGAAGATCTGCTTTTATACCATGAATTCAACAATATTATTAAACGTAAATTGATCGAACCAGTCCTTTGACCGTGTTCAAATAATTTGATCGCTCGTTCGGCGGCAGTCAAACTTGACCATTGGTTTGACCGTGGTCAAACGTAAAATTTGAACATGGTTAAAATCCATCCGATGATCAAATCAGCAATAATTCGTTCCACCAACACGGAACGAATTATTGCTGATTTGATCATCGGCTGGATTTCCACCAACACGGAACGAATTATTGCTGATTTGATCATCGGATGGATTTTAACCATGTACAAATGTTACGTTATTTTATGGTTAAAATTCATCCGATGATCAAATCAGCAATAATTCGTTCCACCAACAAGGAACGAATTATTGCTACACGGAACGAATTATTGCTGATTTGATCATCGGATGGATTTTAACCATGTTCAAATGCCTTGACCAAGGTTGGTGAAACCGGGCATTAGTCTTCCGTCAAAAGTATTACAAAGTGTCCCACGAAAGGTGTAACAGCCGGAGACCATAGATTTTACATAAAATTTGCTACAAAAATGTTTCAGTAAATATAAGATGAAGGTCTCGGGAATTTGTGAGACAAGGAGAGGAGTGGGAGAAAGGGATTTGGATAAAGGTTATGTCATGAGATACTCAGAAATGGTAGAAGGAAGAAGGGCATGTGGTAGAGTGGAAATTGTGGTTGTTGGAGATACCAACACAAGAATCAGAAGCTGGAAAGCAATAAGTCCTAGAATAATTGGAGTGGATCTAGACCTAAAAGAAAAATTAGCATGATTCGATTTTATGGACCTACTGATTATGCAAATTTTGCAGAAAAAAGTGAATTTTGGTTGCAGCTGGAGAGAAACATTTGAAGCTGAAGAATCGAAGAAACTCATAGTGATGGGAAATTTTAATGGAAAAATTGGAAAGTATGAACTAGAATGTAGTAAAGATGGGCATGAGAGTATGAAAAAATATGGCTGTGAGACAGTAAAAAAATAATGGACATCGTCTGATTGATTATTCATCACAGCTTAATCTTCTCATTGGAAATACTTGGTTCATACACAAAAAAATGCATAAAATCACATGTGTAAGAGAAGCTCGAGAAGCAGAGAGTATGATTGATTACATAGTGTATACTGAATACTGAAGAATCAGTGGCATCTAGGCTTCTAGTAGCAGACACATGTACAGAGAAAGGACGGCAGGCAGAAGTCATACATGATCATCAAGCACAAAGATCAGGGAGAATAGAGAAAGGTACCAGACAGAGTTCTGAGCACGTATAAAGAACTGGCAAACCAGAAAGAAAGATACACCGACGTGGATAAATTCTGGAGTGACTTGAAAGAAGTCGTGACTGGAGCTGCCAAGGAGGTACGTGGTGAGAGGAAAGTTGCGAAGTTTGAAAAGAGGACAAGGTGGTGATCAGTTGAAGTGGAGAGAAGAAAAAGCCTATGAGAAATAAATTTATATTATATCCAAGAGGCAAGAAGATTTCAAAACATATGTAGAGAAGCGAAATGATGCTAAAAGAAGTGTTAAATTGGCAAAGATTCAGTGTTAGATTGGCATGGGAAGAATTCAGTAGAGATCTACAAAACCAGCATGATAGGGTAATGGCCGAGCCTTCTGGAAAACGGTAAAACATCTGAGAGGAAAGTTTGGAAGGAATATAAGAACAATACTGGATGAAGATGAAGCTTGGTGTCACAGATGGATAAAGTATTGAAGAGATGGAGAAGATTCTATGAACAAAATTTCGGGAGAATAATGAGCAAAAGTTATGGCTGAAGAAATTGATCAAAATGAAGATATGCCTATACTGGACGAAATTGAAGGTATAACATCAGGAATTATCAGAGATTGAATTACATAACATCTAAAATTACCATCTTTAAAGAAGATGAAGGTCGGTAAGGCGGCAGGAGGCGATGGGATTGCTCCAGAATTAACGAAATGGGGAGGGGATACCTGACAGGGAAACTGCTGAGTTTGTTGAATTTAGTATGGCAGCAAGAAAGGGTTCCTTCACAATGGAAGGAAAACATTATCACTCCTCTTCACAAAAAAGGATGCACTACAGACTGTGAAAACGGGGGCACTTTAGTTTATGGGCCGCGGAATCTAGCATAGAGACCTACATAGATCGATAGAGGAGATTAATACGAGATCAACGAATGTATAACATTGTTGTCGATTTCCAAGGATTAGCTGAAGAAACATGGCTGAAAGTTCAAAATTTTTATATCAATTTTTATTTTTAAGAATTTTTTTATGGCTGAAATATGTTTGTTTAAAACTAGTGCAATCTTATGTAAAATTTGACGAGGAATCCTATGAAACTAATTTCAGGTTCGTAAATTCAGTAGTTTTTGAGATATTGCAAAAAATGTGCAGAAAAATTAAAATTTTTTGCTTTAAAAAAGGTTAACTTGTTTTCATGATGATTAATAGGTATTTTAAACTATTGGATTTAGTAGAATAATAAATTCTAAAGATAAAATAATGTCCAGTCAATTGATAGCCTAAACTCAAAATTGTTCGAGATATTTGGGAAAATAAAAAAATTGCACACTCAATACTCTTCAATTCTCATATTTAATTTTTTTTACTACTTTTAGTGACTACTAAATTGGCTAAATTTCATTGGGATTTTTGCAGGGAATTCATTAAAATATATTTGAGGTTAGAAAATTTTATAGATTATTAAGATATTTGGAAAAAATACAAGAAAATGTAGTATTTTAGCTTTTTTTTAGAGTTCAATATGTTTGCATAGGCATAGTACAGACCGATATTGAGGATCACATTTTATTCAGCTTCCAATGCAATTCAGAAGCTTTAAAAGATTGTAAAAATAATTGAATAAAATCAAGCTTTTCCTAACCTACGCTTTTTACCAATGTGAGCTTTTCCTAACCCAAGCTTTCCCTATTCTAAGTTTTTCCCAATCTTACCTTTTTTCCTAACCTTAGATTTTTTCCAATCTAAGCTTTTCCTAACCTAAGCTTTTCTCAAACGTAGCTTCCCCTAACCTAAGTTTTTCCCAACCTAATCTTTTCCCAATCTTAGCTTTTCCTAACCTTAGATTTTTTCTCATCTAAGCTTTTCCTAACCTAAGCTTTTCCTTACCTAAGCTTTTTTCTAACCTAAGCTTTTCCTAACCTAAACTTTTTCTAATCAGAGCTTTTCCTAACCCAAGCTTTCCCCAACCTAAGCTTTTCCCAAGCCCAGCTTCCCCTAACCTGAGCTTTACCTAACCCAAGCTTCACCTATATATTTATTGGTGGAGACTTTAATGCGCATTTTGACGTGACAACTGATCAAGCCTGTGTGAAAAATTTTAAAAACCTGTTGACAGAATTCAATATGCACTACATTAACAGCTTGCCAACACGTGATAGTGCATGTTTAGATAATGTAATCACAACAATGGATCAACAGCACTATGATATGGAAATACTTGATTTTGATTTCTCTGATCACTCTGGAATTACTGTTACATTTGAGACAAAGTTTAGAAGAAGAAAAGAACCTGTTTTTAAAAGTTTAAGAAGAGATTTGTCTATGGAGAGAATTAGAGTGTTGGAACGGCGATTGATGTTGGTGAATTGGATGCAGATGCTGGAAGGGGAAGAAGATGCTCAATTGACATTCAATAAATTTTTTGAAGCCTTTTACAGAATATTCGATGAAATATGTCCCAAGAGGCCTTTGAGATTAAACGCTGAGAAGAGAAATGTAGCTAAGTCAGGCTGGTATACACCGAAACTGGCGGAATTGAAAAACAAAATGATGACTTTCCGCTCCATTTTTCTTATAAGACATAGTGATGATGCGCAACTGGCTTATAAAAGGAGTAAACAAATCTATAAACGGGAAATAAATAGAGCGAAGCTCTGTTTTAATGCCAACTGTATCGAAGAGTCGGGTAACAAATCAAAAGCTGCGTGGACTCTGGTGAACAAAGTGAGGAGTGGAGGATCAAAACGCACAAATATTGAGATTTCACCAGATCGTTTCAGCACGTATTACACATCATCCATCCAGGAAGCAAAAGATAGCATCGAGCAGCCACAGGTTACTGCAAGAGATTTCATGGAGCATCCACCGTCCACACATGAAGAATTCAAATGGACACAAGTGTCATGTGCTGATGTTTATAAGATTGTCATGGATATGAAAAACTCAAGAAGCAGGGACATTTTCGATTTATCCAACCACGTTTTGAAATGTGTAATCCAGTCTATTATTGTTCCATTGACTCACTGTATAAATTTGTGTCTACAACAAGGAGTTTTTCCAACAAAACTCAAAATTTCGAGACTTGTACCTTTGCATAAAAAAAATGGAGACAGACTTACACCAAAAAATTATAGGCCTATCTCCATAGTTCCAATTTTCGGAAAAATTTTAGAGCATGTTGTAAAGCTTCAGATATGTACCTACTTCGATAGTTATAATCTTATAAGTGACTCCCAATTTGGTTATAGGGTGGGTAAAAGCACAACAGGGGCAGTTCTTACAATTATCGATCAAATAATAGAAGCATTCGAGAATAAATGCCTTGCTCGGATGACTGCCTGTGACTTGAGCAAGGCTTTCGATTGTGTCGATCACTCAATACTCCTTCACAAGTTGAGTCACTTTGGAGTACGTGGTTTGTGTCTTGATTTTTTTAGGTCATATCTGGAGAATAGATCACAAATAGTTGATGTCAATGGAAAACTATCTGCCATTTCTTATCTTAAATTTGGAGTACCACAAGGTTCTGTTCTGGGACCACTGTTGTTCCTTGTAATGATAAATGATCTACCCACGTGTTTAACATCTTCTAAAACCATAATGTATGCTGATGACACTTCTTTCCTAACTATTGACAGAGATTTCCAAAATCTCAACAGAGTTGCTAATCAAACAATGGACAAGGCTAATTCATGGTTCAAAGCAAATGGTTTCCTCCTCAATGAATCTAAGACGCAAAATGCAATATTCACATTGAATAATAGACATGAATTGTCAAACAATTTTGTAAAAAAAATCAAATTATTAGGAATACAAATAGATTACCAGCTGACTTGGAGTGATCATATTGATTTACTGTGCAGCAAGTTATCAAAGTCTATATATTTGTTGAAGACTCTAAAATATCATGTTCCATTCAACTATGTTTTAAATGTGTATTATGCTTTGTTTCATTCCCACTTGAGTTACAGTGTTATTCTGTGGGGAAATTGTTCACAGGTGTCTGAAGTTTTGGTTCTGCAAAAAAAAGCGATAAGAATAGTAACTAACTCAAATGTGAGAGCTCACTGCAAACCGCTATTTGTCAAAACTAGAGTCATGACTGTCATTTGTTTGTATATATATACGTTGCTTTTGTATATAAAATTGAAGGAAAGAAACCTTGATTGTAATATTAATGTGCACAATCATAATACGAGGAGCTATAGAAATGTACATATTCCTCAAGTAAGGCTATCAAGGACTTTGAGAAGCCATTTTAATGTGGGAATAAGACTTTTTAATCATTTGCCATCATATGTCAGAGATCTACCTTATCCTAGTTTCAGAAAGGCAATAAACAAATTCCTAAGTGACAACCCATTTTATAGTTTGACTGAATTTTATGAAAACTCCTTCAATTAATGTTTGTCCTATAAAATACTGTATATTATAGGACCTACTAGTAAGTGTATAAGATTATATTTCTTATTTATGAGTTACCTAGATGGTATAAATTTTTATTGAGTGGGTCTCCACCCAAATTATTAATGTAATGTTTTTTTTTTAAATTATCTGACATTGTCTAATGCAATTTTGTAATTGTTCTTTGACAGAAATAGATTATCTTATCTTATCTTATCCTAACCCAAGCTTTTCCCAACCTGAACTTTTCCCTAACCTAAGATTTCCTCATCCTAAGCTTTTCTCAGACCCAGCTTCCCCCAACCTAAGCTTCTCCTAACATTTTTCTTATCCAAACTTTTCCTAACCCAAGCTTTCCCTAGACCCAGCTTCCCCTAACCTAAGCTTTTCCTAACCTTAGCTCTTTCCTAACCTATGCTTTCCCTAACCTTAGCTTTTCCTAACCTAAGCTTTTCCTAAGTTGAGCTCTTTCTAATGCAAGTTTTCATAACCCATCTTTCCCTGACCTAAGCTTTTCTCAGACCCAGCTTCCCCTAACCTAAGCTTTTTCCCAACCTGAGCTTATCCTAACCTCAGCATTTCCTAATCTAAGCATTTTCCAACATAAGCTTTTTTTCCTAATATAAGCTTTTCCTAAACTAAGATTTCACTAAACTAAGCTTTTCATGACCCTAGCTTCTCCTACCTAAGCTTTCCCTAATCTAAGCTTTTCCTAACCTAAGATTCTCCTAACCTAATATTTTCCTGATCCAAGTTCTTCCTAACCTAAGCTTTCCCCAATCTAAGCTTTTTCTAACCTAATTTCTCCCTAGGTAGCAAAAAATGGAGTTGCAATATTTTTATTTGCCCAAATATCACGAACAATTTTGAGTTTAGGCTATCAAGTGACTGGACATTTTTTCTTTAGAATTTATTATTCTACTAAATCCAATAGTTTAAAATACCTATTAATCATCATGAAAACAAGTTAACCTTTTTTAAAGCAAAACTTTTTAATTTTTCTGCACATTTTTTGCAATATCTCAAAAACTACTGAATTTATGAACCTGAAATTAGTTTCATAGGATTCCTCGTCAAATTTTACATAAGATTGCACTACTTTTAAACATATTTCAGCCATAAAAAAAATTATTAAAAATAATAATTGATATAAAAATTTTGAACTTTCCGCCATATTTTTTCAGCTAATCCTTGGAAATCGACAACAATGTTATACCTACATGGTTGATCTCGTCTTGATCTCCTCTATCGATCTATGTAGGTCTCAATGCTAGATTCTGCGGCCCATATACTAAAGTGCAGCCGTGAAAACTATAGAGCTGTATGTTTGCCCCAGCCGGGTAATAAGTTTTTAAAACGTAATAACTGCCATTCAAGCTGAAAATGTTAAATGAGAGAATATCTTTCTGATGTCATCTTAAAAAGTATAGAGATAAGTTTGGATTGTGGAAGCATAAATGGCGTTATTAAAACAAACCATATTATTTGTAATCTACTAGTTTTATGAATTTCAAAGGTTCATGGGAATGAAATTATTAAAATGTTGTGTTTCCATACGCCACTCTGTATAAATATGTTGTTGACATTTTTAAGCAAGTGATGAAAAATTAAAAAAATGTGTCGATATTTCTGTCCCTCACATATAGTGTTACGGTGCTGTGATAATGCCACCATAAATTCTTAGGCAAGAATTGTTTGTCAAACATTATAAAATTTGCCCAAACTGTTCTAAAAAACATGTTTGTTGAACATTTGTTCAGTATGGATTCTGTTATGGACCAAGGATTATTTATAAGCTTGTAAGATATTAACTGTACTTACTTTTTCTTGGGTAGAATATTCATTTTAAAATATCAGAATAATCATTTGATGATGGGGAATAACTTACACATATGTATTTTTTCTTACATAGAATCTAATAAAATTGACACTTTACAGTCAGAAAAACAATAAAGGAATAAAGTCAACAAGAAAACTTATTATAGGTTATCCCCAAAATGATGAAAAATACTATTTATAAAATTATACATGGTTATAAGCTTATTATTTAAAATAAAAAACTATTGTATGTTTATAAGAGATAATGGGATTTTATAATTAAGATACTATTATAACCATGGCCTAGGCCTACTCAACTCATGGCCAGTATCTACAGCCGATCAGCTGTTCAAAAGCGTACACTTCAACCCGTGTTTACATTGAAATCCCTATGTCGAGTGGAATTTTTCATGAATAAACGCTAATAATTCAACTGATAACTACTTTTTCGAAAAAAGGGTTCTTATTTTATTTCACCAATACAATTTTTGTCCTTCATCATGAATTTCAAGGGTAGTAATCATTGAGTTCTCTTAATATTCTTAGTTATTGGTTAACCAATTTGTAGGTTAGCCTTGTTTTAAATTATCTTTTTCAAATTATCTTATTCAAACACGTATTTCAATTATTGTCAAAAAATATAGTGTAAAGTTGAGTTGCTTGAGCTTTGAATTAGGTCTACCTATTGTTTTTTTCAATTTTGTTTACAGTATTGCTCAATTTCTACGAGAGGAATTACAATCACAGCTTTTGTAGTATGCTAATATTTATAGCTTTATTAGATTTAAGGAATTTTTAGATAAAACATAATTTTTTGAAAAGGTAAATAGGTAGGCTATCACTCATTTTATTATATAAGTCACTATTGGAATAAGAATTCTTCTCAAATCATAACAAGAATGGCTTGAAATAGAAAACTTTTGCAGTGTTGGTTATCTTTAGTATTAAAACAGAACATACATTACGGTATTTCTAACAATATTATTATAAACAAAAATATGTGATCAATGATTATGCTGCTAGCTTACTCAGTAAAGGATTTTAATATTCAGCCTGATCCAGTAACTTACATATCATTTTTATCTAATATGTTTCTACTCTCAACAGAGTTTGACACAATTTGAAATTTGACGATTCCCCGATCCAAGACTGTGAGGAATAAGTTACATCTTACTCATCGGAAGTAAGTACCGGTAAGTAGTGTTCTTTATGGGTTATGGCTGATCGATACATAGTAAATAATAATTTGTTGTAGAGTGAGATATCAGAGTTCTTGTATTTATATTATCATAATGTAAGACCATGTCGTATCATGAAAAATCTATGTATATTCTTCAATAGTGCTAATGAACCAATGCTATGTTTATTGATGCTCTGGTAGGATACTACTTGAAAGATTTATCCTTGGTCACAAAAGTAATAATATGAATAATATCCTGAAACATGAGAATAAGGGTATGATCACATTGAATGGGTATGTGCAAATATCCGTCGAATCATGCATGACCCTAAAAACAAAATTTGAAAAATGCTTTTGAAACACGTTGTTCACACTGAACGCAACCAAGTGCACGCTTACAGTGTGAGTGTTCCTCTTGCTCTTTTCAGATATTGTACGTTTCTCGTCTGCAAGCTTGGTTATGCATAATTAAGCGCGCTCTTGCACAAATTATATTAATATTTATGATGGTCTCTTCTAACAGAGTCCCCCAGCTGAGTTAAGATTATCTGCTAAATGGCAGGGGTATCATTATAGAGCAATTAATAATCCAATTCAGTGTTGCTATAAATTTGTCATTTCATTCCTTGAACTGTTATTTCATATTATGCTAAAAAATTGTATAAAATTTGAACATTTTCTGCTCATTAGGTTTTGAAAATGCTGATAAACACTGGAAACGCCAATATCTAGCACACCTTCTAGGCCCTGCAATAGCCTACATAACTAATACACCTCAAGTTACCTGAAATTTTGTACCGAACGTAAGAATTCTCTCTTGAATTTTTAAAAAGCTATGAAAACGCTGGTAAGAGCAAAAAAAATCGCCTATTCTGGGCGATATAGAAGTCAATAAGGTTTAGCTATTTTGAATTTCTAGACCCTATAACTGAACTTGTATTCAACATTTTTCTGTCAATTCTTGAAAAAGCGCATACCGTATTGGTCATCTTTGAATTTTTTTTCAATTATGGTCTCAGTCACTACACCTCCGTGTTTACGGAGGTAGTGTCTTAGTGCGCCTCTAGAAGGTTGAACATTAACTATATTTCATTTTGATAACTTTAAAGTGAAAAAACACACTCATATTCTTTTGGTGTGGCAACTACCGTTTCGAGTTTCTGTTCGGCTTGAGAATGTACAACACACCAGCACTAAACGGTCGTCGTTACACCAAAAGAATGTGTTTTTTCAGTTTAAAGTTATCAAAATACAATATACTTTGTAATAATATTGGTAAAAAATATGGATAATCAACAACCAATCAACTGAAACACGACTTTCTTACTTATCCGGGTGAGTAAATAGATTAATGGGTAAAAGAATGAGTGACATTTTACTTCTACCTAATATATATTAATATAAAATATGTCAAAAAACTGATATGTTTATACTTCATTCAGTTTTGAAGCTCTGCTATTCGAATTACAGCACGATCTTTAATAACTTCTGCTTTATTAATTAGCCACGGTTGTGGGATCAGAGGAAACACATACCGTAATTCAAAACACTACTAGCAGTTTTAATGATTCTAAACGTTGAAGAAAGTATAGGTATATACAGTAGTTCAATTGAAATATTATTCATGATTGTAAATGTCATAATGTCAATAAAAAAATTATGGTGTTAAACTATACAGTTAATTTTGTAGACCTACCAGGGTACACTATTTTATAAATTGTAACTCATTCTCTATTAAATGTATGCCAGCTATGAATCATATTAAGTCTAAAAAAGATTTGATAATATATATATATGTAATATTTATCCTACACGATTCAAAATCAACACTTTTTTACTTGAAAGTTTTGAAAAAATAATGAATTTAGTCTTAAACTCCAGAATAGAGTTGAGCGCACCCGTAAATACATCGTACTTAAATTCGTTTAAAAAGAAACTAATTTAGATTATCAACAATGTTTTTATAATTTATTGTTGATCAATAACATGATAATTCTTATTTATAAACCATGACTCGGCTAAACTTAATACTTTTGTAAAAGAAGTAAGTTTGAATTTGAATAAGCTATCTTGAAACATGTAACCTACAAATTGGTTAACCAATAACTAAAAATATTAATATAATTCAATGATTACTACCCTTGAAATTTATGATGTAGGTTAAAATTTGAATTGGAAAAATGAAATAACAAGTCATTATTTCAAAAAAGTGATATCAGTTGAATTATTAACGTTTATTCACGAAAAATTCCATTCAACATAGGGTTTTCAATGTAAACACGGGTTGAAGTGTACGCTTTTGAACAGCTGATCACCTGATGGTTCTAGCCTTGTAGTTTCGTAAGCATCGTAACAACTATGCCCACTACAACGGATCAACAGCGTTTTATATGCGTATGGTACATGTATGATACGCGTATGATGCCCGGTCAGAAGTTGTTGGGAACGCGTCAGTTAGCAAGAGAATGTAGCGGTGAACAGATGTACATATTTTGCGGTGTTGTGAAATAGTGTTCTAATCAGTGTTCACCAGTGGCGGCTCGTGCAAATACTAATGGGGGGTTCACATTTAACATGAGCAACAAGATCTAGATCTTTAATAATTTGTTAAACCCCATGTTTCAAGTGAATTTTGTTCGTTTCAGAATGTAATTTTTTATTCCTAGAAGAGTACTAGGCCTATCATATTATTACGTAGGTAACAAAATATTCTAATGGGTTGTATTATATTAAGTACCTATATAATAATTTGGATTTTCGTTTAATAATAATAAGTATTTAGATATACTCAGGATTCTCAACCTAGAAGATGTACTCCCATACTCCCATTGAATAATTCATGTACAAATCATAAATTATACAGAAAACAGCAATAATTTTTCCTCGATGTAAGATAATTTCCAATCAAAGAAATAAGGATTAACATGCTTTTAGAGACTTTGTTAACACTCACCCTCCTTCTAGTTGGCATTTACAGAGCATTTTTTGAAAATAAAATCCATCCTCCTCTCCTTCCTTGCTGCGAAAACATCAATCACCATGCTTTTTAATTTTTTGAGTCAAATGAGCTAAATCACACACACCGTTCTTAATCCATGCTGGATCGCCTTTTTCGCGAGCAAACAACAAGCACAGAAAACAATAAAGTTTGTTAGTTTCTTCACAACCACACAGCCAAGATGTCTTTTCATATTGTTGGTCTTTGAAATCTCTCTTGTATGTCCTGGATTTCGATGTAGAAGTCTGATGTATATCAATTGTCGGTGTAGGCCTACCACTTTCCTTAATCGATATATTTTTTCCTCGATTGATAAATTAGAGAACACTATCTCTTTTAAATAGCTAACTGAAACCTTTCTTGAACCCTCCATTCTCACTTTTCAAAACACAAGAAAGAAGAAACAAGAATTAACCTCAAAATCGACAACACATGTAGCGCGAACGCGAAACTGCAAACAGTAAACAAAATAGTAGCCAGTGCCAGCTAGAACAGTTCATAAGTGGAAACGGCTCTAGAAGGCAATGGCGCCAATGCAAAGTCACACTATCACAGCTATGAGCTGCTTGGAAAGCAGCTCACCGTAAAGCTAATGTAAATAGTCTCCCACCCCCCACGGGGAGGGAATTGAACTCGCCCAGCTACCATTTGAACCCATACTAACGCTTGGAGCAGTGATCCTGCTTGCTGTAGCGCGTAATTCAAAAGGTTATTTCAATGCGTGTACCTTGCTTGGTGCGCTCCTTATTGTTTTAATATTACAAGAAATTTGAGTATTACTATTACTTCAATCAATTTTCTATTGATTTGAACTTTAATTTATTGTAGCAATTTCATAGGGGGTTCACGTGCTCTTGTGCTCTCATGGACACGCCGCCACTGGTGTTCACATAATTATTTTTAAATATGGCTATTAGGCGATTATCATTAACAGAATTGGCAATGGTTGCAATTATTTTGGATGAGGAAGATGAAAATAGAGGAACTCAGAGGCGCTATTGGATTCACGAATCTCTAAGAAAACGGAAAACTGAGGGGGAGTATTGGACATTATAAAGGCACCTAATGGATGATGAAGAAAAGTTTTTTCGTATTTCTGTATGACGTCATTCCAGTTTAATGAATTGTTGAGAAAAATTGAAAATGATATAACCAAGAGAAACACTCAATTTAGAGACAGTCTGTCACCTAAAGAAAAGCTAGCTGTTTGTCTAAGTTAAGAAACCCAAATAATATATTAATAATAAGGCACACAAATGACAAAGGCACACAAAGAGCAACTACTACAACTAGCAAGTAGCATAGCAACTAACTAGGTACTTTACCACAATGGTGTCTACACTGGTTACCAACGCGGCGCATGCGCGGTTACAACGGGGTTTGCAGGCGTCACGTACCATGCAAGGAGCGTTTTGTCACAGACAAGATATACTGGCCGACAAATGTTGACCTGGACGTGCATGGCACGCCCCGTGCTTGGCCGGTGACAGACTTGGTCTAATGGGTGTATTACATAATTTATCAAATGATGCAAAGAATATTTTTGTGCGGGAGACAGCCACTCGGACGACGGAGCGCTCAGACGACTTTGTAAACAAACCATTTACCACTCTGTCGACGTTGTAAACAAACTATATATAGCTAATCCATGACGTAGGCAGCTCTCAGCGCTCCAGGTGGAATAATTTTCTTTCAAAATATGTAGCTCTAAGAATCCCTAAGAATCCTAAGCTTCGTTCTCCAAAAAAGGCGCCCAAATACGAATTTAAAGATTTTAAGATTACGAATTTTAAAAGTTTGTTTCAGATGAGTAATAATTTTATTTTTCGTAAAAGATGTGAAATGATATGAATTTATGAATATAGTTTATACTTGTCCTCTGAATTATAATTTCTGTTTGTTTCAGATGCGTAATAATTTTATTTTTCGGAAAAGATGTGAAATGATATGAATCTATGGATATAGTTTATACTTGTCCTCTGAATTATAATTTATTTCTCTGAACGTTGGACAATACATCCATAGGAGTTTATTCATGAAATAAATTTCCACACTTCTATAGAAAATCAAGTGACACGAGTTTTGTGAGAAAATAGAAAAATAGTTTGGATTGATGGATTTTGGAACTGTGATTTGGACATAACGAGTTTAGGAACGGTTTACTATTGGGAAATCAGATCAGGTACCAAGATCATGAGCTGGAAAATATAAATTCAGCATAACTTAATACATTTTTATTTTATTTTCAGGAATAAGTCAATGATATATAAAATTAAAATCAGAATAATAAATATTTATTTTTCCTCCAAAAATAAGTAAAAATGTAGTATGAAAAAACAATCAGATAGATTTTGTATATTCTCTTGAGTAATATTCAAATACCAAGGCATAAAATTACAATCATCAACATTTGTAAGAAACAAATTTATAAAGAGTCTCATAATAGAAACGACAGAAAAAAAATTATATGCAATAATATAAAAATTCAAAGAAGGAAATACAGTAGTTTGTTTTCAGATGTTCATATTTTTTTATTAAATCAATAAGTCAATGCAGTATGTAAAATTACAATCATCAAAATTTGTAAGAAACATGTAGTGAGATTCTCATAATATAAACGACAAAACGAAAATTGTATACAATAATGATATAAAAAATTAAAAAAAAGAAATAGTTTGCTTTCAGAAGTTCAGCATGTCATCATTTTATTTCTAATGAATTCTTGCAAATTAGTGTGAAACTACAATCATCAAAATTTGAAAGAAACATTCAGAAGAAGTTTCATTATAAAAATGAATAAAAACAACAAAACAGAAATACAGTAATAATAATATTTAGAAAATTCAAAAAATGAATAGTTTATTTTCAGGTGTGTGGTGTGTATCATGTCACAGTCCCAAAATATTTCCCTAATATCTTTTCAAAATATTTCCCAAATGTTTATCAACTTGGATAAACAACATTATTATAATCCAATTGCAATGTCAGATAAAGAATTCATTTTTTCATTATTTAACCTGCAAACTTAGGTCAAGTGATCATAATGCACAATGGAACTGAAGTCACAAGTGAAATAGAAAATGTAGTTGAACATATACAGTACGAGCTTTGATTCAGTAAATGTACATGGATATTTTCTTCATGGTATTTTTGAATAGAGAATTTTTCTCAAAAGAATATTAATTTTTGAAAAACTTATTCGTTTAAAAAACCTCAATTTCAGTATTGTTATTTATATTTAATATTATTGATTACCTACTTATTCCATTATCTCACAAAAGTAATAATCAGAAAAAAGTTTTAGGCCTACCGTACTGTTTTTGCACAATCTTAAAAAAATGATACCCCACTTCATCATAATATATGACGGGGTAATAAATAATATTTAATGATATATAAATAGTATTTAAATCAATAAAAATTATTATTGATATATAGACTAGTAGTATCAATAAAAAACTTTTATGGAGAAACAACCAAAATAAATTCCTGTTGCCATAATTATATAATAGCTTACTATAATAGAAAACAATCAAAGCAAAAGATTCACGTTTTCAATTATTCTACTGACCTGGGCAATAGTAATTTTACAATTTTAGTGAAACCCTTCATACTCCAATATCGCTATATACATCATCTACTTCTGATCAAAGAAATAATGAGACTATAAAATATTATTCATTGACCGAGCAAAGCGAGGTCCAAGATTCAAGTTGACTGTTTTGCTCTTCTCTTGATGTGTGTTCCGCATTCACAGCGAAACACTGCATTTACAGCCTGGTTGCACAAAATCCGGTTAAATTTTAACCGTGATTAATTTCACGAGAACCAATCAGAGAAGACTTTTTTGATGAGACGGCTTCTCTGATTTCTCATGGAAAAATCATTTCAATCATGGAAAATTTTTTCTGAGTTCTCGTGGAATTAATCACAATTAAAACTTAACCGGCTTTCTAGTTTTTGAAAAATTTAATTTGAACGTGGACTATGTCCCATTTTGGCAAGCAAATTTTCCAACTCCAGCTGTTTAAAGTATAGAACTTAACTAAATCCCGAGTTCGGAAACCGGTCCTTTATGCCCTTAGGCATTAAAAACCAATTTGCAAAAATAGACGAAATACAGCTGACTCAATTTGTGTTTTCTTCAGGATAATAATATTATGAGAGTAGAGGAATTTTCTCCATACTCCAATATTACCTACTTGCTTTCTTTGTAAGGGCTACTCGTATTTATATAAAAAATATTGAATGTAATTTATAATCCAGCTGACAGTTGATTTGTTTTTTAATAGAATAACTAGTGACCCCTGGGTTATAGAACTCGCTCATGAACTGTTGTATTGATCTCTGAAATCCGCAATTTGTAATTATACCCTGAGTTAATGAGAATTATTATGGAAACAGTTGAATATCTCTTTTACAAGTAGTATGATATGACATTAGGTTCCATGGGGATCCTATTCCAATTGAAAAAAAACTACTTTCTATCGCTTCAAAACTATACTCATCCAACTTCATTTTTCAAATAGGAACGTGGTCATATGATACATGATTTCGAGACAGAATTCAAAAAGAAAATTAATGACAAAACCTGCACATATCTAAATTAAAACTGCATTATCTAAAAACGTTTCAATGATCTCAACATTAAAGATAATACTAATAATTAATTGATCGAGCGAAGTGAGGTCTAAGATTCAAGTCGACGGTTTGGAATTTCTCTTAATGTTTAAATGTTTATATATTGCGCATTTACGGCGAAACGCGGTAATAGATTTTCATGAAATTTGACAGGTATATTTATGTTCCTTTTCAAATTGCGCGTCGACGTATATACAAGGTTTTTGGAAATTTTACATTTCAAGGATAATATAAAAGGAAAAAGGAGCCTCCTTCAGTGAAAATCAGACTATAGAATTATTCATCATAAATCAGCTGTCGTGTTGACTATAAATTGCATGCCATGACGCATGCAATTCAATATCTCTATGTAACTTGGTAAAAAATTAGCATCTGTGTAGACTATAATTGCATGCCTCATTGAATGCAATTTTTATGCACTATTAAATAGGATGCAAAGAACTTATAACAGCTCGTCTGGGCGCCTAGATGTCTTCTGGTTTTCTCGCGCTAAATTCTGGAAAGAGTTATATGTTGATTAAATCTTGTGTAAGCATGATCTGATCAAATAATAAATAGTTAGTGTATCAGTGTGGATTTGCTTATGGTTTGGGACGTCGTTATAACTGCGCGAGGTCTACTGTTCACAGAACTACTAGTGATATAAAAATGAAATATATGGGTACCTACATTGAATAATCGAGTGTTAGTGAACACTAATAGTAGCTCTACTCACAATTTTAACACTGAACAAAAAAAAATTGTCATAGAAAATTTGTCAATGTCATAGCAACTGCTATCACAATTAGTATTATCAATTACGCGTATGTTACAGTCAATAGACAGGCAGACAGACGTTAACATTAATATAGAACTTATAAATGAAATAATTATGTTGAGTATTATTCAGCTGAAATCATGTGTCGGCGCATAAAGGACAGTCAGTGTGATACCAGCCTGCCAAATAGCATCAGCTTTTTTAAATGAATTGAAAAATTACATGAATAGCATCTAATTAATTCCAGCTGACTAAATGATAAAAAAATCGAAACAAATTTTTCTTCTTAAGCACTTTCAATGTTATTTGTATATCCTGAAAAAGGACGATGGAGTTAGGTCCGCCGCAAAGTAGACCCACGTTAATCCACGAAAAGCAACCCACGCTGTGGAATGTTTTTTTAAACCATTGCTATAAAATTATTCATAATCAATCAGCTGACAAGTGATTATTCATTGCATGTATTACACAGATGTCTAGAGAAGCCTAGCAATGGTTTACAAAACATCCCACGGCGTGGGCTGCTTTTCGTGGATTAGCGTGGGTCTACTTTGCGGCGGGCCTTAGTGAACTCTGCTGTCCAACGAACTTGACCTGTAAAAAGGTTCAAAGAATACGTGTTCAACATTTGAAGCTGATTGATCAATTCTCTCTAATGTTATTGTAGAACATACAAACAGATGGACAACGACTTTGGCCTTCAGTAAGTCAAAGGTGAGAACTCGCTAACGCTCGTTCAATAAATCATTGCAATTGTTTATTTATTTTATTACTCAGTGAAACCTGCGCCCTGTTTCATAAAACTTATAAGGCACGTAATACAGGAGAATCACCATTCCAATTACATGCTCAATACAGCTGATAAAATCAGCCGTTCCTGTATTACAGGACTTCCAAGTTTTTATGAAACAGGGGTCTGGGGCCTGTTTCATAAAACTTACAAGTCCTGTAATAAAGGAGAATCACCATTCCAATTACATGTTCAATATAACAGATAAAATCAGCTGTTCCTGTATTACAGGACTTCTAAATTTTTATGAAACAGGCCCCTGATTGTATTTCTCAACTTTCAACATTATTTATTATTTGATGTTGAGCATGCATTATAAAATGTCTTATTCAACAAAAAAATTTCTGTCTCATCATAGAAATATGAGAGATACAAAAAGAGAGATTCAGAGTATAATTAACTTTTAAACTTTCTTTTAGAAAACTCAGAACACATTTTGAAAATTCAAATTTCGAATATACTTTTTAAGGTTTCAAATGTATTTTCATTTCTGTCAAGGTATTGTTTACAAAAATCAGAATATATTACTTTTGTAAATTATAAATTCACACAGGAGGTGCTAGAATGGAATAGGATAAAATAATCAATAACAAATTCGAATAAATTCAAATTAATTTTATTTATCAAAGATATAATATTATTTGCTACAACTGTATTTGCTTACATCGTAATACCTGTCTTACAGACAGTAGTTTCATAAACTTGAATACTTGGCTAAGATGAAATACTAGCTTAGAATGCATTTCAGTTCTCTCAAACGCGATTCTTATTGTCCTGTAAGTGTCATCCCACACTCATTCACCATTACCCTCCATATCATGGTAACAAAACACCATATCAATTTTATCCACTGTCTTCAGTAGCCTGATCTGAAAAAATAAATTGATATCAGTACCAGAAATTTAATATAATTTTCTTTTATCTTGGCAGCCACCAACATTTGTGACATTAATTGCATAAAAATTGTATTCCAAGAGCAGTATATC
Source organism: Nilaparvata lugens (assembly GCF_014356525.2). Classification (NCBI taxonomy): domain Eukaryota; kingdom Metazoa; phylum Arthropoda; class Insecta; order Hemiptera; family Delphacidae; genus Nilaparvata; species Nilaparvata lugens. Next base: position 35,284,833 of record NC_052508.1, on the reverse strand, counting down.
ACGACTTATACAAGATGCTAACATTTATTATCATTGAATGCAAAGTGGATGCCGGTTCAGTGGTGAATGCCAAGAATGGCTTCTCCAAAACTTGAAAGTAGACTATAAAACTTGAATACTAGGGACATCATGACAAATGCTCTATGTTTAATCTACAAACATCATATAATCACTGATGATGATGTCTGTTGCTATGCTATACTTGTTAAATTGAATAACATTTTGTCCAAATGCTCTTTGTGGGTGGAGTTGACTTCATTGTATATAAGAGTACCTACTAAATCTTATTATATTGAAGTTGCCAATCTTTATTATATTAAAGCCACATAGACAAGAAATTCACAGCCAATACGGCTGATTGTCACGGACAAACAACCTCGAAATCAATTAGGGAACGTACTGGAGGCTATGGGAAAACCTCCAAATCACGAAAATTTCACCTCCTGGCCCCCTAGACCCACAAATTTTTTCGACATTTGAAATCAGCATCGCACAGAAAATTCGATAAAAGCTTTTTTGTTCAGCCCCCGGAGATAAGCCTATAGCCATAGTTCAATTTCAACCGAATTCAAATGGGGACCCGGGAAATTGAGTTTTCATCGAAAATTTGAAGTTTTCCCAAATACGAAATATTCCCAGCCAAAACTATAAGATCGCTGTGAAAACTGAATACCAAATCTGTTGCATACTACACTGGAGGCTACGGGAAAACCTCCAGACCTTCCAAATTTTTCCCCCCGGCACCCCTGTACTCGCCCAAATATTTGGAACACATTTAAATTTGTTTCCCACAAAAAATTTATTTCAAGCTTTTTTGTTCAGCTCGCCAAGTTAAGTTAATAGCCATAGCTAAATTTCAACCAAATTCAAATTGAGTTTTCATCGAAAACTGTGTGTGTGTGAGATCTTTGTAACGTGTCGCGCCTTTCCTGGCATCATTCCAAGTTGTTTACTGACCAGCAGCTGTGATCTAATTATTGAAGAAGAAGAAGAAGACGAAGGAGGAAGAGAGGAAGGAGGAAGAGAGGAAGGAGGAGGAGAAGAAGACAATTGTGCGGGCGGAGCCCGCATCCCAGCCGGAGCGCGAAACGCGGAGCCTGCTACCCAACACTATATAGTCACAAAAGACAATTGGGCGGGCGAAGCCTGCCTCCCAGCCGGAGCGCGAAGCGCGGAGGCTGCTAACCTACCCTATTGGGGGTGCAGGGGGCGAAGCCCCCTGCCGAGCGCGAGTTTCTAAAGAGTTGCTAAGTGTTCTAAAAGAACACTTCCAACTTCATGAGTGTAAATCTTTTGATCAGAACCTTGTCTGATTCAGCCGCCTTCATTAAACTATTCTACTATGAGATTTGTTGAAGAGTTTTCCTCTCACATAGAGCATTCATTTAATAGTTGCCAAATGAAACCATTTTAATGGTTTCCCATTCATTACATGGGAAACCATAGTTGGCTAGGTACCTTCCTCTCTTTTTTTTCTCTTCTCCAACACACCCAAACACTAAGCCCATTGTTTTTTTTTATATTTGTAACATTTTATTGTGTTTTATTTGTTTCGTAAATCTTTGTAATTTTGTTTTGTCTTGTTTTGTGTGTTTTTAATAAATAAAATAAAAAATAAATTTCAATAAATAAAATAAAAAATAAATAAAATAGAGAGATATAAGACACTACAAATGCCAAAAAAATGTTTCTCATCCATTAGATTTTACAGTAACAAATTTCAGGTAGACCTACTTTATAATGCCTGAATACAGGCGAAGTCATAGAGGTCTTTCTTTAAGCTAAGGTAACTTTTCTCCATTCAATACAGATAAGTGGTTATACACAGTCAAATCCTGGAATGTGACAGAAATTAATTGTTGATGAAAACATCTGAAGGCCACTTTTAATACGTCAGAAATAAACCCTCCTCTACTCAGTTACTCAGGCACTTATTTATACAGCAAGTTAATGAACATTCCGTTCTTATAGTCCATTCAAGAAAAGGCTATAAAGGGGAATGTTTGGAAGACAATTTTTGACCCTACAGTTCTGTTTAGGGTAGTAAGTAGGTAAACATATCAAAAGTCCCCACCCCTACCCCATGTGCTAAGGGGGTGTGGGTGGTTCAAAGGTACCATTTTCTGGTTTCTCGCATATAAATCTAAAACTATGAATCTTAAGTACATAATTATTACTGTATTTACAAAATTTAAGCTTACATAATTTCTTACAATATTCATCTCACAACTTTTTCTATACGGTATCTTCTCTAGTTTTCGATATATCCTCTCTTGAAGGTGTAAAATGTTTGAAAAAAAAACATGTTTGCCTCCAATATATTTCAATTTTTGCTCTTATAACTTTTTAAAAATCGATGGGAAAAATTCATGCTGATTATGAGCTTATAACGCATTGAATTGTCTTCAATTTGATGTATAATTTCACACTTATACGCATTTCCCTATAACTGTTGCAGCAGCATTAGTGTTGATTGTGAAATCTCCATTTTTTCAACAATAGACCAATTGACAAAGGAATTTGGAGGGAATGTTTTAGACACAATTTTTGACTTTGCAGCTTTGTTAAGACTAGTTACGAGAAGAACATATCAAAATTCCTAACTAATGTGCTAAGGGGATGAGGGTGGTTTCAAAATTGCATTTCAAGCGTTTTGCTCCCACGCTCATATCTTGAGAACAATGTGTTCAACTGACATAACTAACTATTCAAAAATGAAGCTTAATAAATTCTCTACACTTTTTGTTTGCTGGAATTTTGTGATATTCCAAACAGTTACCAAGATATTGGCTCTTGAAGGTGTGTAATTGTTAAAATGACAGGTTTTTATCCAATGTTTTGCTCTTCAGGGCTTATAACTCTCCAACAATGCATCATAAAAACTGATGGTTATAGAGCATTGAATTCTCTTTGAAATGATGCATTATTTCACTATTCCAAGTTTTCCTTTCATTGTTATAGCAGCTTCAATGTAGGGGGTGAAATTTTCATTGCTGCAACAATTGATCGTTTGAAAATCACATTTGAAGGGGGGTGTATGTGAAACAATTTTTGACTTTGCAGCTTAAATTGGACCAGTTAGTAGGTGAACATGCCAAAAGTGTGCATCTTTATCTCCTCTGTTGAAGGTGTGGAACCGCTGAGTTAACACTTGTTGCAGCAATGAAAATTGCACTTTTCTATGTTTACCTCCTTAAATACCCTAAACAGAACTGCGGGGTAAGAAATTGTCTTCCAAACATTCCCCTCTATACCCTTTTTTGAGCATTCATTGCCTGGACTATTATATTAGCTTTAGTATGCTGCTTGATAGGCCATAAATTAATAGTTAATACTGTTACTATTGACTTGACAGTTAGTAGTAACAGTTGATTATAATTGTAAGAAAAGCATAATAATGTCTCCTCAAATATTACTTACAATTGATATGATGGGCAAATGCTTTCCTCAAAACCACAAATATTGAATAAGAAGATAGTCACATCATACAAGGTGGACCTGAAATAGTATATTTCGCACCTAAGGCCGAAAATGAGATATTTCCGGCTCGAAATCGGTTTTTAAGTCCGAGGCCGTAGGCCGAGGACTAGAAAAGATTGAGAGCCGGAAATACATTTTTGCCCATGGTGCGAACGCTATTTTTCGCCACACCAAAAAAAAACTTCCCAATATATAAGAAATTAAAAAATAAATAAAATTCAAACAGCCTATTTTGATAGTTTGAATCTTGGTTATGACAACTTTCACTGTCAATTAATTTCAATATTACTAATTAATAATTTACAATAGTGACAATATTTTTATACTATTAATATTTCGAATAATTGTTTGAATTTTTATAGCTCGCGCTTTGCGCCTGGTGCAATATCTCATGGATAGATGGATGAATAGAATTTTCATTACTATTTTGAAATAATGTGATTAAAAAATTAATATAATTGCATATTTCACAGTTTTGTCTCAAAATATATCTAAAAAATTGATTGAAATTTAAATTACAGTAACTAATATAAAAAATAGCTAATAAAAGTCAAAATTCATCGACAAAAAAAATGTCACTGACCGAGGTTCGAACCTAGATCATGTTTGTAATTCACTGAGCTTTGAGGTGTTACGCCTTTACGCTCTCGGCCATTGCATATTCTTAGACGATGAGGCCTGTAAGTCAGGTAACGTATGTAGGCTACTATAATATAGTGTATAGCGGCAAACTTAAAGCCGGTTTGCCGGCATTTTCACAACAAAATATTGCTCTGAAAATAGTTAAATCATAGAAAAACATTCGAAGATTCAATGTTGAGTGGGCCTAATGTTTTCTCTATATTGTTTGATATTGAAGAAAAATTATCTAAAAGTTTTAATAATGAATTACGGAAAAATTACTAGAAATTTTTCAGTCAAGGCTGAGTTTCACCAGTAGGCTTACCTTAAACTTTAGATCACTGCTGTATTTTCCTATTATCATTATTGATTGTATTGCATTAAGAAGTGGAATTCGATAATAAAAAAGAAACAATTATTACTCTACCTCACTTTTAAATATTGATACAATTATTGTACTTTGATTTCAAATTCGATTCTTCACTTTTAAATACTTGCGATACGTACCTTTCTGACAATGGACAATGCAGCCAACATTATATTGTTGAGGCTATGGAGATATCATCGTATTCTATTGTTTGATATCAAAAACACAATAATAAATATTAAATTATGAAACAGTAATTCATAAAATATATTATAGACATGATACCGCGATTCACGATACATAATTATAAAGATTATTACAGTCGTTATGAGATTATCTCTATGATTTTTGTGAGATCGGACATGATCAGCTGTTATTCAAGGTCATTTTACAGCCCTAGGGCCGTAAAGTTTTACCGGCCTGGTCGGAAAACAATCTCTTTCGGCCTCCATATGACGCACGTAAACCAGCTCATTACATCCAAGTGTGGCGAAAAAACATTTTAATTCAGGTTTCCAAAAATTCAACACTCTTGTATAAAATCATAACTTATTACTCTTGAAAGTTTTAAATTTTTGGAGAGATGAATTTAGAAGATTTCCTTCTCTCTTTGAAATTCAATGGATGGGACAGGAATAATTTTATCTGTCCGCCAGTTATATTGGACAGGAATTGCAGGAAACTGAAAAATTAGGCGAACCAAAACTTATGATTTCTTGATCATCCTCAATGGATCACAAGGTGAAACACTGATCAAATGAATGTAACCTATAATTGGTATAGAGAAACAAGTTTAAGACTATCTGGAAATATTTCTCAGATCTTATATTATGTTATTTTATCATAGATTGGATTATTTCAAACAGTTGAGGCAAAACAACAAATCTGTGCGGTGGAGGGGGGCATGACCCTCTTGTTCCAGAAAAAAATTAGTTTGTTACTCATAAACATAATGAGTTAATAGAGTTAAAACACGAGGAGAAAAATTAATGTTCTTGCAGCTTACTGAAAAATGTTAGGAATCATTTTCTTTAGCTCACTCATGGATTTCCAGAATTAACTACAATCTCAGTAATCACATTTTTATAAATGAATCGCTAACCGCAGAAAGGAAACATGTCCAACTGATAGCATTGTAATGGCGACGTTTTGAATAAATCATTTAGGCCTACTGCAGGTTTTGGTTTTATCAAGTGTTTTGTCTCTCCTGTAAAATTATGAAAACTGGACATGGTGCCTTTCTGCGGTTAGCGATTCAGATAGGTTCACAAATATTATTTAACGGATTGAATTTTATATTATTAAAGAAATTATATTGAAATTATGAATTGTGCCGAGCACTGCTTTTAATTCAGGCCTTTTCCCAAGTTATAATAGTAAATTTAATAGGCAATAGACTAGAGCCATTATTGTAAGTGAGTTAGCGAAATAAATTATTTTCTCTCTCTATTATGAACGGCCATGACTTCGAGTTTCCCATGATAGATATTTAAAAATTGTGGCTCCGAGTCGTCGAGGAATGTAGATTATGGAATTATCTCTAAAACTTAGCCTTCTTGTCGCAACATAAAGTGCGATAAGTTGGAAAACAGCAAGCATTGAAATTATAACAAACTACCGAGTTTGCAGTTACTATTTGGTCCAAAGGCTCTAGAAGCCATGCGACGATTGATCAAATTGATTCCTTTCGCCCAATAGGAGACCTGTTTCTAAATACAGTAGTGGGGGGATTCCCCAACCGCGAGACCAGATTATGTTTCGGAGGACTTTGCTAGGAGCACTACGAGAGTAAAGATGTAGTCATTATGTTTCGCCCTTTTTGGGCAGGTTTACAAGTTTATATCATTAGTTAACGTAGAAGCTAGTTTTATTTTTATTAATGTTTAAATTTTCTAGTAGTGCCATGTCCTGAAAGGTTTAATTGTGTTTCTTCATCATGTACGAATAATTGTTTCTTCAAATAACCGCTAAGGTACGTAAAATAAGGTTAAAATATAATTTAGGGAATTTAATTAATTGAAACTTCAATCAAAGAGTATTTTATCAACAAAGCCTGTTAATTTTCAAGTTAATAATATTGATTGAGAATAATCCTTTGATTTTATTAGTGATGGAAGATACTTATAAATTTTTTCTAATGAAGTATAGAAAGTTTTCAGTTACGTTACATTTGAGTTATTGTTTCTGGAAATATATTATCGTAGAGTATTGCTGAAAGTCAGAATGATAGCCTTTAAATTGGAATGAAATTTTTAAGATTATGTTCATATTGAGTTTATGACATTTTATAAATTTTATATTTTTCAGACTCTGTTTTCTTATGTCATTAAGGCTTTCGAATAATTTAGTAAATTTTTAAGATAGAAATCTTAATAGACAAAGAAGAAAGTTTTTCTTTTCCATGAAATTAATATTAAAAAAATGTTGGCTAGCGCACAAGTTTCCAATAATACTAGTCGAGCTACTATATGAAAAATTATATTTGATTTTGCAAACCAAACGAAAAAGATCATAAAAGTTAACATCATAATTAATGAAGTATTCATTTTCTAAAAGCATTATATTAATTTATTACGGGTGTTTTCATAAATGTTGCATTGTATATTAATGACACTCTGGCAAGTAAATTTGTTTTAAATCTGTTAAATTTTGAGAATGAAATCAGAACATCAAGATAAAATCTAAATTGAATAATTGAATAAACTCCTGTTTTAGCTTTTGATGAATTGTAGGAAGAGTTAGAAATTAATGCTGTAATACATTTATTTACAGCGGTTCATGTGTGTCCCCAAACCAACTTCTTGTACTACCACCCCTTTGGTTCCGCAACTTTATGTAACACCGCTTCAAGACACCCGTTCAGACGACAGGACGTAAGAGGACGTCGCCGTCAAGCCAAATTCAACCGGTAAAAGCTCACCGCCAAAAACAAGGTACTGTAACCCCGACGATAAAGCAACGTACAGACCAACGAAAGTGCAGTGTAGTGAAACAAAGGTTCATTCGAGAATGTCAATCAAAAGTGGGGATTCAAAATTATTATGAAATGGGTTATATGGGTTACTATCGACGAAACTTGGGTTCAACGGGCTTTTCTTTCTTGAGTAATTCCATGTTGAAATGAACTTGTTATTTGATGACTGATATTGTTTGGTTTTGTGACGTATTGCTATCTAATCGGGGATAGTAATGCGCCCCCGAATCAGATGAAGAATGTCACCAAAGTAACATGAAATTGTTGTTTCTGTTGTTCGATTTTAGTTGCCAATGTTTATTGAAGCTGTTTGTATTTTTCAATTATTTCAAATTGTAGTGTTATTCTATAGTACAAACCTATTAAATCAGGCATGGCAAGATTAATTGAAGTTTTCTTGACTCTAGCCCGTTCACCTGCATGAATTAGGTATAGACTCAGGTATTTTCTAGATGTCTCGGCCTATTTCTAAATTCTAAATTTTATTCAAAATTATCTTCTTTATCATCTTTAATAAAGTGCAGGCACACAGAATGATTCATTATAAGATGATAATGTACTAATTATTGTATGAATCAATGAACTTTTTTGAAGCATTAATTTCTTTTGATAGAGTCCTGTTGAAAATATAAAACTTTCTGAGCTCACGGGGGGTCCATGCCTCTATGCCCCCCCCCTGGAGCCGCCACTGCCTCTAGGCACACATTTATACAACAAGTTAATTAACATTACGTTCTTATTAGTTTCAGTATGCTGCTCGATTAGCCGGCCATTAAGGCTAGGGCCACACGAGCGCACAAAGTGCGTCCGTTGCAACTTACTTTTTGACGTCCGTTGTAGAAATACATAGAAGTGAATTGGTGACAACACATGAGGTACGTGCGTACCAAGTAACGGAAGTCGTAACGGACGGTGATTTTTGAACTGCGTCGAAATGCTACAATGCACGTCGAGACATGCAAAAGTTATTACTTCGTCTGGTTCAATTGCGTAAAGCCAACTGACGTTGACGCACCACACTCAACGCTCGTGTGATGTCATTGGCGACGGCCGCAAAAAGTAAGTTGCAACGGACGCACTATGTGCGCTCGTGTGGCCCTAGCCTGATAGTTAATAGTAATTGTTACTAATTACTATTGATAACTATAACTAACTCACAGTTAATCGTAACAGTTGATAATAATTGTAAGAAAAGCATAATAAAGTCTCCTCAAATATTACTTACATTTGATATGATTGGCAAATGCTTTTCTCAAAATCAGAAATATTGAATAAGATAGTCACATCATACAAGGTGGACCTGAAAAAAAAAACATTTTAATTTGTAGCTTCTATACAATTATAAAATTTCTTGAGCTGTGTCTCACCACTGTTTCAATAGGCCTTACATTACAATAATGACACAAACACACAAAATCTTCAAACTCAATTATTTAATTCTATGTAGCCTAGGATGCCAGATACATCTTGTATGTATTCTTAAAATAAGATTGACCATGATATAATATACAGTTAAAGAATAATAATTAAATTTAGGTAACACAAAGTAACTCATTAGCCAAAGCAATTTTTCAAATCATTCTAAACTGTATAATTATGTAACTGATATATTATTAATTACTTCTTAAAGTCCAACTTTGTATATGGAAGTTAAAATTTTCATGTTTTTAATGTATATGACTATTGTCAATGCTAACTGTTGTTTAGCCTGTGACAAATAATAAAATTAATTGAATTGTATCACAGCAGACATTTTAAATAGAAAGTTTGTAGGCTATCTCCACCACAATCGGAAAATTGATTTTAGTAGTTTGAAAATAAAGAACAGTAATAAATCCCTGCATTGATGGTGCAAAGAGATATTTTTATCAGCAAAACTTCTAAAAGCCATTGTCTATAATATGAACAGTGGGATCCCTGATGGTGGGCTAGGCCAACAATAGTTGACAAACAAAAATCTAATAAAGTGAGGTACACGTTGTAATAGCAGTGTTTGATTAGCAATGGCATTGCTATTATCATTGTTTATCATTCGAAAAAGCAGATAGCACTACGGCCGCTACTACTCAAAATATGTTGCCAAGATATTGTAAAATTAAGCCGTAGGCTAATGCAAACGACCTACCATACTTATTCGTTTGTAAAAGAGTACTGTAGTTATCAGTGTACAATATGTCAATATCATCATTTGACAAATTACTTGAGAAATAGCCTAACCATAATTCATGACTAATTTTTTGTATAATTATATTATAAATTGAGTTATTTTACAGAACAGTAGCTTACAAATTTCTATCCTAACCTAAGCTGTAAATAACTAATAGTGAGTAGGTTTTTGATTCATTCAAATTTTTCAAATAAGTGCAGTATCTCTTGAGTTTTTAATTTATTGTGATATATTCTGTGATTCATTTAGAGTATAAATTCAACCTTCAAAATATTCAAATTATTATTCCTGGACTGAAAATCAAGTTAGTGCCAAAGCAGTGTGTGATCACATAACCTTAACTTTTGGACAACATTAACATTTTATCAAAATTATTGGAGAGAAATAAACTTAATACAGGCTTAGCCTAGTTTTTCCTCCAATTACATAATTGTATTATGATCATAGTGTTTTATACCCCAGTAAGAACCACGTATGGGTGGAATCCCACCCAAGCATTCTTCTTTTCAAGCTGCGCATGCGCCAACGTTTCCTATCCCCTCCTCCATTCCAGTACCCTCCCATGCCTACCTCATCAGTCGAGCTGCAGCCTTTGTTGGTGGAACTACATAGTCTGTTTCTATATTTCTCAATTTTTATCTTCCTGGGTGACAAACCACCCAACGTTGTCGTGTATGTTCTCAACTTCAGAACAAAGTAAGTGTGAGTATTTTTCTAGTTTTATTTACAATCTACAGTCAATGTTGAATGTATACAGCAAGAAAAACGTTGGTTTTCACTTTATTGTGGGTTTTTCATCTCCATGGGTGGAGATCCATTGTTTATCTCATTGTTTATCTTCCTGGGTGACAAACCACCCAACGTTGTTGTGTATGTTCTCAATTTCAGAACGAAGTGAGTGTGAGTATTTTTCTAGTTTTATTTACAATCTACAGTCGATGTTGATTGTATACAGCAAGATTCACTTTCAAAAATGTTGGTTTCCACTTATTGTGGGTTTTCCATGTCCATGGGAGGAGATCCACCCATTGTTTTTTGTACGTTCTAAACTTTATAGTACGTTTGAGAGTTCTTTTCAATTTTATTCTCAAAATATGGTAAAATAGGCAATGAAATGCAGTATTTCAACAGGTTCATTTGCAAAAATAAACAGTCAAGGTGATGTAATACCTCTCAAACTGGTCAGTAATCACTTCCAGTTCAATTTGGCAAATGAATGAGTAATTTTTCCTCTCTTGTAACTAATTCTGTGCATTGTTGTTTGGATTGCATACTTTCACATATTCTTCTTTGCCTATCTGCACAACTTTTTTCTGCTTGATTTCAAGGCAAGTACTTACATAGAAGGACTTTTGTTTGTTTGTTCAGGTGAGCAAGATGAGCTCCATTCCACTTTTTCGTACGCCTGAAGAGATCACAGCAGAACTAGAAAGGCAGCAGCAAGAAGATGATGAGTTTGAAGAATCGTGTTCAGAAGATGAGGATGGATTATTGATGAATGATGATGATGTGGACGATGAGTTTGATGCTGAAGGACCAAGACATGATACTCAGATGGAGATAGATCCAGAGAATAGAGAATTTTTGATTGGGAAGGATGGCGAGACTATATGGACCAATAAGACTCTACAATCACCATTTGGACGGACTCCAGCAAGGAATATAATAACACACTTTCCTGGTGCCAAAGGAATAGCTAAAGATCTGAAGAAAGAGATTGATCTATTTTCTTTGTTTGTCACTGAAGAAATGATGAACATTTTGGAACGTTATACAAACGAAGAAATAGAGAGAAAATGCTCCAAACATGAATGGTTGGCCAAAGAAAGGTACACACACCCTACCAATGTTCCAGAAATAAAGGCTCTGATAGGACTTTTGTTTATGGCTGGAGAGTTGAAAAATTCTGGACTGAACCTACAAGACCTGTTTTCACCAATTCATGGACCACCAATTTTTCGCTATGGGATGTCAAAAAATCGTTTTCAGTTTCTTCTTCTAACTCTTCGCTTTGATGATAAAAACAGTCGTGCTGAGAGAAAAGCTAATGATAGATTTGCTGCTTTCAGAGAGTTTTGGGAATTATTCTTGAAAAATTGTAGAGCTTACTACACTCCATCAGAATATGTAACAGTTGATGAGACTCTACTCAGTTTCAGGGGACGATGCATATTCCGGATGTACATGAAGAATAAACCGGACAAGTACGGTCTAAAAATAGTTTCCCTATGCGATGCAAAAACGTATTACTTCTTAGGAGGTATACCATATCTTGGTAAAGAGAGGAGAGAGATTGAAAATGTGTCGAAACCCACAAGTTATGTCCTGAATCTAGTAGATTCTCTGAAGAATAGTAATAGGAACGTCACCACAGATAACTGGTTCACGTCCTGTGAGTTGGCAGACAAACGCCCAAAATGCCAGACTTCCCAAAATGCTTCGCTTGTCAATCAAACATCATCTAGGTGAAGAGCAACCTCAACGTCCAGTTCAACCACAGGATACAAGGAAACCGAGAAGATGTGACGTGTGTAATGAAGGGAGCAAAACAAAGGATAGGAAAGGCTATGCATTCTGTGAGAAATGTGGGAAATGCTTATGTGGTGAGCATAAAAAAGTAATTTGTAATGGCTGCCTGAATAATGATGATTCAGATTGAAACTATGTACCTTTTTTCATGATTTTTTATCTTGTAATAAAACAACAATTGACAGAAATACGTTTTATTTCTTTCCTACCAAATACTCTTAGGATTCAACTTGAAAATCATGAAATATCATGCTGGGTTGGATTCCACCCAACGTGGGTGGTTGGGTCCAGGGAACTCACGTGGTTCCTGCTGGGATACAATAAATGAATTTAAATGAATAACCCTGACTTACCTTATTGCACTATGTTGTTATGTTAACCACATAAAAAGCCAAAATGTTTTTTAGTATATTACTAAACTATGAAAGCTAATTTTCAACTTGAAATTTTAATAAAATATCACATCGAAGCTTTGGGTTTAACGGTTCCAGCAAGCAGCAATTCAAGATCAACAAGGAAAGGAAGAAGGAAGAAACCACAGAGGAAAGAAACACACTTTATGCTTATTCCGTGTTTTTATGTATTGTTTTTTATGTAAGCATAAGTATTTATGCTTATTCCGTGAAGAAACCCATTGCTTTGTTTTTTGAAGATAATAATTTAGTTTAATATAGAAAGAAGTACAAAAATGTAGAGAGACAAAGCTGGTAAGAATGTTATAGGCAGCGCTAGTATCAATCTTCAAAACGTCACGGATCTAGTGTATATGTTATTTATATAAAATGATGACGTTCTAAGTCGACCGAGTGCCTAGTGATGACGTATGATACCTTTGTTTACAATGTCGTCCGAGTGGGTACCCACCTTTTTGTGCATGTGTCGGTACGGGCACGGTCATGGTATGATACGTTCTAGTGGGTACGAACCTTTAAGCGTATATCTATAACTGTATATTTATTAGAGGTTACTTCCTATTATAAAAATATTTAATAATACAAAACTAATTCTCTTTACTATGGTGATTTTCTATGGTACTTGAAATATGTGAGTAGCAGAGCAGTATTAATGTTTTTTCAATTGTTTCAGAGAGAAGTGAAGCATATTTAAGATTTCTTCAGGTGTTTAAGCTGTGTCTGTGTTACATTTATCAAACATAAGGAATTTTGTTTTCAACAAACTTCAATTTTAAAGCATAGTACTTTGATAGGGTGGGTACCCACTCAGACGACATTGTAAACAAAGGTATTATATGTCATCACTAGGCATTCGGTTGACGTAGAACGTCATCATTTTATATAATATACATTTTATATATATTATATAGCATATACACTAGATCTGTGATGTTTTGAAGATTGATACTAGCACTGCCTATAACCAGAGACAAGAATAATATAGTTATCCTTACTTATCCTTCATCTATGCTATAACATTCTTAGGAGCGATTGCTGAGATCGGGATTATCTCTTGCGCTCGGCTAAAAACCGGTTTTTGCGCCGCAGACCAAAAATCGGTTTGCTGAGTTTGGGATTAACCACGCTCGAGCGCAAAAGTTGGCCGACCGGCAATTATCGCAGGGAAAAACCTGCGGTCTAAAAATCGGTTTGCTGAGTTCCAGTCTAGGCTAAAAATTAATCTCGGTGGATTCCTGAGTTCAAGCATAGATCAACTCAGGTTTAAAAGATAATCTCGGAGGATTGCTGAAATTGGGATCAGGCTAAAATGTGATAATCTAGGGAGCAAAAATGATGATTTTAGACTCCAACTTAGACCTGCTAGGAGGCAGGTTTAAGTTCGGGATTAAGCTATTAACTTGCTATTGTTTCGATTTTATCAAAAACCAGTGTCAAATTGGAGTTTGTCTTTGAATTCTGAACAATTTCATTACCCATAAAGTCATATATTTGAAATGTTTTTCTACTGATTTTAAAAATATTAAAACATAAGAGAGTGAAAATGAAAACACCTTCAAACAACAAGAAAATTCTATAGCTCTCACAAGAAGGGGGTCCGAGGGGCCTCCCCCAGAAAATTTTAGAAAAATACCCTCAATTTGGTGTGATTTCAAGCAATTTCTATGTGAAAATCTACATCCTAATAATGAAGTTTCTTTATGTTCAGTGGGCTAGTTATTATTCAATTTTTCATAGAAAATAATATATCATAGGCCTATGATATTCCAGTTCATATAACAAATAGAATGGAAATATAATTTTATCAGTCATTCAATTGTTTCAAAAAAGTTATAGTCTTCAAACCTATGATTTTTACTCAAGTGCAAAAAAATATATTGGGGGGAGGGATATATCCATGTTCCCAGATATTACTTGAGATTTGTATATCCTCCTGTCCCCAGAGTAAACTACTCTTTAATCATAGCATATGACATTTTGTGGGTACCATACTAAAAAAAGGTGCTGGAGCATTGGTTAAGGGAACTACATTTCAATCACATGAACTGATTTACATACATGATCTATTCATATTCATGCATGAAACTGAATGAACAATTATCAATACATTTTATATTGAACTTTCTATTGTTAAAGATGGTAAAAAAGATATTTCTGAAGTATTCACTATACACAGTTCCATAGAGTAAAGATACTGTTTGAAAGTTACCTATTTATTTGTCTCTGGCAGTACACACTAGCCCATTCTCTGTGTAGCCCATAATTCTATCATCATTCTCTCAACACTTTTATTAAATATTTTTTGGTCAAAACAATGTCTGAAAAAATATTAAATTGGAAGCCAATTGCTTTGACTCAATTTCTATCAGTGGTCGATTACCTTCTACGAATCTGGCTACGATAGTATTGATTAATTAGTATTGATTGAATGGATATAATTGGTTTGAACATTATATGGAACTGCACCTACATCAGTAATGGAGGAGAACTGTATTAAATACGTTGTAATTGTAAGAGAGTGTGAGATGATGATATCTATGTGGGGTTGAGTGTTGCTAATTGGAGGCAGCTGCGTTTGCTTGCATCATCACGGGATGCAGAAATAGTCTGCATTGCATAATTGAACTATTAAGTTGAGTCCAGACCGTGATGAGCGACCCTTCGTTTGCGTGATCCTTGCTGTGGAAGTGATTTTGTGAGTGGATGTAGTGAATAATGGATTATCTTGAATATTTGGATTATTACGAACCAATACCTCAATTCGGCCAGTGCGGTGTCTGAATTTAAAATTAAAGAGAAGTGCTGATTGCTCTCAATTTCTTTGCTGATGCCAGTCCACAGAGAGACTGGCGATTTATGTAAGTACTGCAGCATCATGTCGCATTGTACATAGTGTTGCGGCGATAGTTAGTCTATTATTTTTTAGCAATGAAAAAATATTACATTGAATTCCTAGCTGGACAATACGCTAGTAAAGAAAATAAATTTTTGAAATAAATGAGAATGAGTTCCAAATGAACACCAAAAAGGTGAGGAGTTGTTCATGTGTTCACTGTATAACGACATTTGAAATAGTTTAGAAGATTATCTAATCGCAAATGATCATTTTAATGACGATCAAGAAAGGATCGAGACTGAAAAAGAGAGAAAATGGGAGTAAGAGGGAGAAAGAGAGAGAGAGAGAGAGAGAGAGAGAGAGAGAGAGAGAGAGAGGGGGGGGGAGAAGAAGAAAAAACAAGAAAGAAACGAATGATGGGAGAGTGAGTGAGTGTGAGTGAGGGAGTGCAGAAGCAATATGCAAAGACAGTGTGTGAGAGCCAAAGTAGCATTCGAGATGGCTGTTGCCAACATTGCGACAATAATTCCCCGTGGATTCCTCCAGTTGCGCCTCGGTCTGGCTAAACTTGAGCGTCGCTCTGGCTAAACCCGTGGATCAAAGTTGCTCTCGACCAAGAGATGACCGATGGCTAAACTCGATCTCAGCGAACCGATTTTTTAGACAAGACCAAAGTTGCGCTAGACCAACATTGCGCCAGGGTTAGCCAGACTTGATCTCAGCAATCGCCCCTTACCAGCTTTGTCTCTCTACATTTTTCTACTTGTTTCTATATTAAACTAATAAACAGGGTTGCCAATGTGTGGGTAATTACCCGAATTGAGGGTATTTTTGAGACATTTGGGTATTAATGTGGGTATTCAAATTTTGTGGGTAAATTTGGGTAATTTCACCCTTAGCAAATGTGTTATTTATTCTTCACCAATATGCAAACTGATTTTGAAATTATGGTTTCCTCCCGCTATGGTAGTCATAATTTGAACTAGAGAGTAGTGGTTTGGGCCTTGTTCTTTGTTCTCCAGTTCCAAGTTACTGTTCCTTTCCGTTTCCTTCATTCCAAGTTCCATCTTCCATGCAGTCACCATGTGGTTGATACTTACTGGTGTTTACTGTTTAGTTTAGCAGTGTCTGTGCGCAGCGTGGTTCACTTCCAAATATTTAATTTGTTGTTGTATTCTCATTTCGTGTGACAGTGATTGTTGGAATTAATATTTGCCTTAAAGCATTATTTTACTTATTTAAGTCTCGTGACTTGTGAGTCTAGGCATGCAGGTAGGCTTTGGGTAGCCTAGTAGGCAGTAGTTTTTTGATTCCTAGTCTTCAGTGAACTTTTTCTACGTAGTAATAAAGAGAACAGCAATAGTCTTGTTAGTTTGAACAGTTTTAACAGTAACCAATAGTTAGGCTAGTTTCACAGTAATTTTTATTAAAAATCTCTGAACTCTTTTCTCGGGATTGGGAGTATATATTTACCAATATGAAAAAATATCTGAGTCTTCGTGGTAAGCGACCATCAAGTGGAACTGTAAGTGATAAATTGGCAGATGAAGATGAACCTGAAGCTGAACCTAGGCCTACCACCTCTTCATCTTCAAATTCAGTTGTTCTATCACAAGGCACTTCACTGCTACCAACAACTACTAAGAAACTCAAAACTGAAGCAAAAGTTCGATCAAATGAATTTAACCCTGCATGGATGCAAATGCCCCAGTTCATTGGGTGGCTAAAAACGCATGATCAGAAAAGGGAAGGACATGATTTAGCTTATTGTAAAGTGTGTAATTGTACTATTTCAAGCCACAAATCCGAAATTGAAAGGCATGCCAAGTCAGCAGAACATATTCAAATATCAAAGGAAGTGAGAGGCAACAAAGACTTGACAAGTTTAGTAAAAAATAAAGATCAGAATCAGGCAGTGAAAAGAGCCGAAATCAAGTTGGCTGGCCTCATTGCAATGCAAAACCTATCATTCAGTGTTATGGACAATTCAATCCCTTTGTTCAAGGATGTTTTTCCAGATTCCCAAATAGCTCAAAATCTGTGTATGAAACGTTTAAAAGCTACAAATGTTGTGAAAAATTCACTTGGAATAACTTTTCAGGCACTTTTATTTGACAAATTACCGTACGTTCCAAGGGAAACTTTTTCCCAATAGTGATGGATGAGACCACCGATAGAAGCTCCATTAAGCAATGTGCTCTCACAGTGACTTACATTGATGAAACAACTGGGTGTTGTAAAAACAAACTTTTTCGATATATTTGAAGTGAAAACGGGTTGTGCTGAAGACTTGACCGAAGTTCTTTTAAACAGTATAAAATCAAAAAACATTCCATTAGACAATTTTATTGGTTTCAGTTCTGATACCACCAATGTAATGGCTGGGGCACACAAGTCAGTTTTTTCTCTCCTCAAGAAACAAATCCCTCACATTGTTCTTGTGAAATGCAGCTGCCATATGATCCACCTTGCTGCTAGCAAGGCGTGTATGAAGCTACCAAGAAGCGTGGAAGATCTGCTCTGTAACCTGGGATCACATTTTAGTAGAAGCTACGGCAGACAACTGGCTCTGAAAGAATTTCCAGAATTTTTTGATGTTGAAATTCATAAAATGTTGAATCCTTCTATCACTCGATGGCTGTCTTTGAAACTTTGTGTTGATAGGGTTCTTGAACAATTTGAAGCTCTAAAGTCATATTTTACTTCAGTTGTGTTTGAAGACCCATCCAGTAGGCTACAACAGAGACAATGTTGAATACTATGAAAAATGATTTTGTACATAATTATGTACTTGGAGTTCATGTCCTATGTTTTAGGAATATTGACAGATTTCAATATTTTGTTTCAATCGGAAACTCTCCTCCTTCATAAATTGAAACCACAGGTTGAAAAGATGTTACTGGACTTGTGCTCTAATTTTCTACAAATCGAGTATGTATGAAGAAGACACCAGTATTAGAAATTGACCATTCAAATCCGCAACACTTCCTCCCTATTGGTGAAATCTATATCGGCATATCTGCATATGAATCATTGAATGAGCTCAGAAGAAAACCAGATGTGCAGCCTGTAGAAATTCACACTTTTTCGAAATCATGCCAAAACTTTTACATTCAGTATCGTATTCGATTTAACAATATACAGTGTTCAATAAAGATCATTGAAATAATTCTATGAGAGTTCTTATTCTTTCAAAAAATACACAACAATTTTGGCGACGAGGATGGGATATGTAGTAAGTCCAGCTTCAATTCACATTAGTACATTCTAGCCTACAACTAACCTGCAAAGACAAGATGGAATCATTAACGACTGCTATTACTCAGCTTGTAGAACGAATGGAGTCTAACAAACAAAAGGAAAGGCCCATTTCATTTGAAAATTTCGATGAGAATAAGGAAACCTTTCGGTCATACAAAGAGAGGTTGGAAAATTTTTTCATATTGAAAGGCATGTCTGATCCTGCAGAGCTTGGATTGCGTGCTCGCATTCTCATTAATAGCATTGGTAGCAAAAACTATATGTTGCTCAGTAGTTTAACTGCACCGAAATCGCCTACTGATGAATCATATGAAACATTATGTGAGCTTTTACTTCATCATTTGTGCACTGCACCTAATGTTTGTGCTGAGCAGCACAGGCTCCTGACTAGACTTCAAGGACAATCTGAATCAATTTGTGAGTACATAGCAGCATTAAAAACACTCACACTGTCTTGTCAATTTAATTGCTACAATCCAGACTGTAAAAATCTGTGTCTGATTTATTTCTGCGAGCCCAGTTTGTTCGTGGGTTGATAGATGATAATATTTGTGAGAAGCTTATGCAAGAAACCTCATTAACATTCAATAAGACTTGCAATTTGGCATTGTCCTTGGATGCTTCCAAGAGAGGAAACCTGGAAATGTCATCCAAACATGTCAATTTGCTTGTTACTCACAAAGGACCACAAAAATCTTTCCAAAGGTCTCAACTTTCCAAGTCTGCCACCAGGGTTGATCTATCTGCATTGGGCCTGCAAGGACTCTGTCTTCGATGTGGGTTTGCAAACCATAAAACACGAGATTGTCGGTGGAATGCATTCACTCTCCAGTGCTCATTCTGTGGCTCCCCTGGCCATGTGTCCAAAGTTTGTATAAAAACTCGCACCAAAAAGTCATCAGTTGAACAAATTGATAAAACTTCACAATCCTTTGATGAAGATGATTGTAATTTTCCTGATAACACTTCAAATATTATCAATGTGAGATTCTTGTCTGGTCCTGATACTGAAAAATACATGGTTCCAATCACAATTGGGAATCATGTCTGTAACTTTGAAGCAGATTCCGGTAGCCCTGTCACTATTATCAATGAGAAGGAAATGCATAAGCTCCAGCTTTCTAAACATTTGTCTCCTACAAATGTGAAATTTCGCACCTACACCAAGGAAATTTTCTCACCATTAGGGGAGTTGACAATTCCTGTGACTTACAAAAGAAAACGTTCCAAAGAAACCCTTTATGTTGTTGACACAGACTCTCCTGCCATCTTAGGTAGAGCATGGATGCGACGCCTTCAGATCTCCATCAACACAATCAGCCATGTTTCATCAACTACAGACTCATTTCAAAATAAAATCCTCCAGATGTATCCAGATGTCTTCAAAGACAAGATAGGAACTATTCCAAACTACAAATGTTCTCTCATCATGAATGATCAGGTCAAACCAATATTTTTAAAGCCCTGTCCAGTGCCATACTACAAGATGAGTTAAAGCTGAGCTGAAGCATTTGGAAAAAGAGGGTGTTTCAACCAAGACAGATTATTCTGATTGGGGCTCACCACTCTTTGTTGTTCCAAAAGCAAATGGCGGAATTCGGTTATGTTTTGACTATAAACCTACTGTCAACCCTCAAATCAAAGAAGGTCGGTACCCAATTCCTCGGATTGAGGATATTTTCCATAAAATTCGAGGAGGCAAGTTCTTCAGTACATTGGATATTCATAAAGCATTCCATCACCTTGCTGTTGATGATGAAAGCCGCAAGGTATTGGCTATATCTACACATTTGGGGACATATTATGTGAATAAATTACCTTTTGGGGTAAAGGTCGCTCCCAACGAATTTCAAAAGGTTATGGACACTGCTCTACTCGATTTGGATGGTACTGCTGTTTATTTTGAAGATATCATTATTCAAGGCAAAACCAGAGATGAATGCAAGCTCAGAGTCATCAAGTGTCTACAGAGGCATCAACAATTAGGCCTTCATGTCAACCTTTCCAAGTGCCAATTTTTCAAGTCTCATGTGCAGTACCTTGGACACACTATCTGTGAAGCTGGTCTACAGAAATCTGAAGACAAAGTTCAATCGATTTTAAAAGCGAAACATCCTACCAACACCAAGGAAGTAAAAAGTTTTTGCGGCCTTGTCATGTACTATGCTAAATTTATCCCTCATGTGTCAACAATCATGCAGCCTATCAATAGTCTTTTATCAAAAGGAACAAAATTCTGCTGGAACAAGCAGTGTGAAGACTCTTAAATACTTATCAAAAATGAGATAACAAGCAACAGAATTCTTGTGGCTTATGACCCACAACTTCCTGTAACCCTGGCTACCAATGCCAGCCCGGTGGGCATAGCAGGGGTGCTCTCACATATTATTGATGGACAGGAATGACCAATAGCATTCATCTCACGGACTTTGACAACAGCAGAACAACACTACTCTCAACTGGATAAGGAAGCTACTGCTGTATATCGGTGTGTCAAGCGCTTCTTCCAATATTTATATGGGCGGAAGTTTACATTGATTGTTGATAACAAACCGCTACACATGATTTTTCACCCAGGAAAAAATCTTCCGACTATGACAGTTGGTCGTTTAATGCGTTATGCTGCTTTTCTGAGTGGATTTGACTACCATATCAAGCATAGACGATCTGAACTTCATTGTAATGCTGATTATCTGTCATGATCACCAATCACTTTGGAGGTTCCATGTGATGATGAAGATGATCTACTTCTGGCACAAACTGTTCAGTCCATTTCATCTAATACTATTAAATCTGACATCATCAAGCAAGAAACTGATGCTGATCCTGAACTCTCTTTTCTTAAGGCAAATCTACTTACCGGCACGGTACAGAACCCAGAATTTTGCCTTCAGCATGGAATTATTTTCCGGGGAGTGAGAGTGGTTATTCCAAAGACGTTCCAGCCTCGAGTACTACAGGATCTTCATGACACTCACACAGGGGTTGTAAAGATGAAGGCATTGGCCCGCAAACACTGCTATTGGAAAAATATTGACAAAGACATCGAGGCAGCAGTGAGAAGCTGCAGGAGCTGTTGCGAATTCAAAGCAGATCCAAAGGAGGCACCTCTACATGTGTGGGATATACCAGAGTCCAACTGGCAATGTGTCCACATGGACTATGCAGGCCCATACAAAGGTAACGATTACCTCATCCTAGTTGATGCCAAGTCAAAGTGGCCTGAAATTGCAGTGACAGCTACTCCACCAACTACAAATTCAACAATTAGGATGTTGAGGGAAATATTCTCTCACAATGGACTTCCAGAGATCCTGGTCAGTGACAATGCCACACTTTTCACTTCCAATGACTTTCGAGCATTTTGCA
This sequence comes from Nilaparvata lugens, assembly GCF_014356525.2. NCBI lineage: Eukaryota > Metazoa > Arthropoda > Insecta > Hemiptera > Delphacidae > Nilaparvata > Nilaparvata lugens. The sequence continues at coordinate 35,262,816 of NC_052508.1, read as the reverse complement.
AACAAGATGGAATAAAACAAAGATTTATTGCCCCAGGCCACCCAGCAACAAATGGATTGGCTGAATGCCACGTCCAGACTTTCAAGAAGAAACTTAAGACAATGACATCTGATGAAGGCACTCATCATGAGAAGTTCCATGCAGCTCTGTTCAGACTGCGTGTTACACCATTGGAGTCAGGAGAAACACCAGCAGAACTCCTCATGGGTCGTCCACTACGAACACATCTAGACATCTACAAACCCACTATCCCTGACATCAACCTAGCAGTCCAACCACCACCTGAACTAGTCCATCATTTGCCCTTAGGAGCCAGGGTGCAGGCTCGTAACTACACCACATCAGGCAAGTGGTGCTATGGAACCATTGTAGAATGTCTTGGTAGGCTCCACTACCTTGTTGAACTGGATGAAGGATACACAATCAAGAGACACATCGATCAACTTCAACTATGTGAAATTCCTCTCACCAAGAATGCACTTGACCAGTCTTCTCCAATTGTTACCTTGAAGATACCTGACTTCAGACCAAGACAATAATTGTACAGCAACCAACAAGATGTTCCAGTGTCTGGTCAAGAATATCACCAACCAACTGACATGAACACGGATTTGACACAACATGCCCTGCAACCACCTCAAAATGCAGACATGCAATAGAGAACACCCATGTCAACAACTGGAGCTGTTGAGCAACAGGTTGATCCCAGTTCCAGAGCCCAGGACCAGCCTAGGCATTCCAACCGAGAGCAAAGACCAGTCAATAAATTGAACTTGTAATTATTATTATCATATCATAGGGGAGAATTGTTATATATATTTGAACTACCGCCAACACAGAGTAGCCAACATAAAATATTGCACAGAAATGAAGAAAACACTGATTCAATTTATTACCAACAACTTTTATTATACATGAATATGATATGATTATTACAACATTATATACACACAATTACAAACATTTGCATTATAATCTAAATTATTATCTATTGTACATTTCTACACTACAACATTCAAAAAGATCAGACAGGCATTGGAAACACAAACTCAGACACATTCATGAAGGCGCTGTTCACCTGTCTAGCATTTTTCTATTCTGTATCATATGCGATTTAACAATATACAGTGTTCAATAAAGATCATTGAAATAATTCTATGAGAGTTCTTATTCTTTCAAAAAATACACAACACCTAATCTCATAACATACTACTTGTAGAAGAGATGTTTAACTGTTTCATAATAATTCTCATTAACTCAGGGTATAATTACAAATTGTGGATTTCAGAGATCAATACAACAGTTCATGAGCGAGTTCTATAACCAAGGGGTCACTAGTTATTCTATTAAAAAACAAATCAACTGTCAGCTGGATTATAAATTACATTCAAAATTTTTATATAAATATAAGTAGCCCTTACAAAGAAAGCAAGTAATATTGGAGTATGGAGAAAATTCCTCCTACTCTCATAATATTATTATCCTGAAGAGAACACAAATTGAGTCAGCTGTACTTCGTCTATTTTTGCAAATTGGTTTTTAATGCCTAAGGACATTGAGGACCAGTTTCCGAGCTCGGGATTTAATTAAGTTCTATACTTTAAACAGCTAGAGTTAGAAAATTTGCTTTCCAAAATGGGGCGTAGTTGTAGTCCACAGTTACATCTGGTAACACCTAATATTATTGCTGGCGCTGTATTCTATTGTAATGCTCGATCATAGTACTTTTAGTCAGTCTACTGCCAAACTTCACCGAGAGCACTTCTCTCTTATTCGCTGTATATTTTATAACACGTTCACTGCCATGAGATGCGCAGGTGCTATACTCAGGCTTTCATACGCTTGAGGCCATGAGTAACACATTGGCCACTCAATCACTGTTTCTCTCAGGCCAGGTGATGCGCTGGCACTACTCAGCCTTCTATTCTCATCAGGCCATGAGTAAACACGGTGGCTACTCATGCAGCTATTTCTTCCAGGCCATGTGTAGCCATGCTCTCTACTCAATATCCATTGAAACTCATATGATGACGTAGGTAATGGCCTGCTGATTATCACTGTCATATTTCCAATGCCATACAAGTAAGCATCTTCGCGTTCTTCATGACTAAAGAAGGCACTGAATTGCAGCTTTGTTTACACCAATCTCTGGTATATCTACAGTAAGCTGTTCAGATCGCAAAGTGCTGTGTTTTAGCAATATTCCAATGCAAATCGGTTCTCATTTTATATTCCATACCCTATTTTTGGTTCACTGAAATCCTACTAAGGTTCTAAACAGTATTTACAGTTAACTGCGGTAGTTTCTAACCTGAAATTAGGCTAATAAAATTTTTTAGACTATTTCTGTGTATGTGATTAAAGTGACTTAGGTTATAGTGAGTTGAAGATTATGAAGTGAGATTTGTTTGTTTTGTAGAAAATTATAGGAAAATACTTCAAATAAATTACTTTTTCATAGTCGTAAATCTTGTACTAGATTCATTTTTTTCTAAATTTATTACATTTTACCATGGAGTTGAAAGACTTGATAAATTCACAAATATTTATTTCATAGACTACTTTCTTATCAGTGATCGAAATTTGTTATAAATATTGTTTACCATACTTTTATGATGGATATTCCAGGCCCCAGTGGTTTACAAAAACGCAGTTAAAAAAGGAAGAGACTTTCTGATGATGAACTTTTACATTTATTGCTAAGTGATGAGGACAGTTCTATTTCCAGTAATTTTTCAGATGGTTCAGATTCTGAGCCTGAACAGATTGATGATTCATCAGATGATCAAGATGTTGACTCTCTGGACCAGACCAATAACCCAGCTCCGGCAGTGAAAGTCACTGATAATGACTGGCAACAAGAAGTGGATGTCACTAAAATTCCATTCCATATTAAATTAACAGGACAGGAGAAATATATTTATCACAATGATTACCCACAAAATAAAAGAGGACTTGAAGATTAGTGATGTATATTGTCGTTTCTTTGATACTGAAATTATGCAGATAATCGTTATCACATACACCCTGAGTAGCTTCAGAGGTGGGTGATTGATACCCAGGTGTTGCTCCTGGATGACTTAGCTCAGTTGTAATGTGGGCGGGGAAAGGAGGCAAGTCGAAGTTCCTCTTCTTCCTTCTTTGTGCCTCAGCTGGCATGGACAGCACCTCCTGGTGCTTTTGACAGCGTGAAGGTCGCTCTCTTCTCTGATGACACCACTTCGAGATAATTTTGTATTGGCCTTATGGCCTCGGTTCCGCTCCAGTATAGAAGGAAGAGGAAGGATAGACAGGAGGGATGGCAGCTAATGGGCCGCTGTGCCCAGGGAGGATAGAAGGATAGGGACGGCAGCCAACGGGTCGCTGTGCCCTGGGAGGATAGATAGATAGATAGATAAATGACTTTTATTTACACTTTACAATAAGGATGGGAGGATAGAGACGGCAGTCAACGGGCCGCTGTGCCCTGGGAGGATGGAAGGATAGGGACAGCAGCCAACGGGCCGCTGTGCCCTAGGAGGATGGAAGGATAGGGATGGCAGCCAACGGGCCGCTGTGCCCTGGGGAGATGGAAGGATAGGGACGGCAGCCAACGGGCTGTTGTGCCCTAGGAGGATGGAGGGATAGGGATGGCAGCCAACGGGCTGTCATCACCCATGTATATTTTTCCAGAAATATACAAAAACGGTTCTACCGTACAAATGGCAACCGGAGATTAGGCAACAGTGTATGAGCGAATGACCGTGAGTAGTTCTCGCGGGAGCGGGTGCGTCTGACTATTGACACAGAATTACAATTATAGGAGTTTTCTCTGCTATTGACTACTGATACCTTCCCTTTCATTTGCAATTCTCTAAACTTAATTCTCCGCCCACTACTCCTTCACAGGCTTCCTCACTCGCTATTTCTCTCTCTCACTATGTCTTTCTTTATTTCTTCCTTCCTTGAGTTTGTGTTTATGTTTCATTTTGATGCAGTGATAATATCATCAGGAAACAACATTAAACAACATAATTCCATGAACGGATATAACTCTATAGTGATCTATGTCTATAAAATCAATAGTATTTTCAACCATTATAATCAATGATTCCAGTCCATATAACTTGATTTCTTATGGATGGAGTGAATAATTAATCTTACAGATTGAATAATAATGTAGATCAAAACTACTCATATCTATATTTTACCCTCATTACTATCCCAATTGACATAAGAGTTTCACGGAAATGAAATGGTACCATATAATGTTAATGATTCCATTATAATATTATCCAAGTCAAAAAGTATAATTGGTAGATAATCTTCAATTCTATTTTTCTCTTACTTTCCACATGGTCTCTTAACCCTATACAGGTGTATACAAATTCGGCAGTGCGGTCAGAAATTCCCAAATTTAGTATACAAATTCGGCAGTTTTAAGAAAAAGATCCCTCTTGAGTGTTATATAAACTCGGCTATTTTTCTCAGGTATGAAAACTCGGCTATCCTTGTCAGGGCCCTACAAACTGGACAATCAAACTTTCTATTTAAGATGTATTCGACTCTCAATAGATGTAAATGTATAAAAAAGTATGCCATTTTCGTAATAGGACTTATTATTATCAGAAGATTAAAACATTCATTTATCTCATAGCATTTAATGGCTACGGGTGACCAGCCACGGTAATCAAACATTAAATATTATGAAGAATGACCAATCGAATATATATTTCATACGTTTAATGAATGCATGGTGAAGAATATAGAATGATCCCATTTAATTTCAACAGTGTCTCCGTCACATTTACATCAATCATTTAGTAAGAGTCATGATCGAGAATCAGTATGCGATGAATTTTAGTCGGTGTTCAATTAAAATAACTACTCCCATCTCCCATGTAGAAACAATGTATTTCTTGCATCAAACTAATTGATTTTGAAATATTTCTTGCCCTATCTGTGACTTGTTGATCGAGGTCTTCGTATTTAATTTCCTACTTCATATGCCACATTCATGTAATTATTTCCTATAAGATATAAATATTTCTTCAACAAGATCATATGAAATAATATCAGTTTTCCATATTATAAAATTAATGAATGATAGACTAAGAATAACAATCTTATAACTAACAATATAGGATTATACATTGTAAATGATGGAGTAATATTCTATTGTAGTGTTGAATTCCAACAGAACCTTGTAAATCTCATAGAAATTGTTATCTGTCAGTATAAGAGTTGTTGAAATCCACTTGAAAACTGGAAAGGACGATTCGAGATTAATAATTATTTGTTAGATCACTTGATTGAGTGGTGTCATGTGCGTTTCATGGGAAGGATCATGGTGATGAGTGGAAAGGGTTTGTACAAGCAAGCACGAAATACAAATAGGTGTATTATGTAGTCCCTGCTCAATCTTTACAAAAATTACCGAGTTTGTATGACACTTTTTGAGGGTCCCATGAAATTCTGAAATTCCTTTGACCATTACTGCCGAGTTTCTATGCACCCTCCAATACTCTCTTGCTCTCTTGTACAAGCTCTCTAAATCCCTATCATTTGCTATCTTCTATCGTTTGCTATCTTTTATAATTTCTTTATCTTACTCTCTTTTACCCGCTCAAAAACTCATGGGTTTGTCTGATGAAGAGAACCTGACTCTCGCACCCTCTTTCTCTTTATTTCCCTCTTTCTTCAAATAAGTCCTTCCAGTATTTATGCTTTGGTCAATCAATTGAATAATGAATTAGTATCATTTTCAACTATCATAACCTAGAATTCAAGCGAACGTATTTTGTAATTTATATTAAATGAAAAGAAAAGATATTGTCAAACCACAAATTAATAAAAAATCGAGATACCGGTTTCGGTTGTTACACCATGTCACATTATTTTTTATATTTAAATAACGATTAGCCTCCTGCTTGGCATCAGTCGGTAGAGCATGAAATATTTCAATAATTATAATAATTAGGTCGTGGTTTTTTATAGGATACAGTCTCATAAAAATCTTTATAGGTCCAGATATGAGCTTCCACAATAATTCTGATAATTCATTAAAAAAAATATATATAATACTTATCCTATAGTATTGAGGAATTAAAATAAATCGCACACCATAAACAATTTGATACATATATTAACAAATATTGCAAAAATAAATCAGAGAAAAAATATATAGAGCGATAAAAAAATATATAAATATAAAATAGAGCAATAATCGAAATCAATAAAATATCACAGGCTAAATACTATTCTCTAAATTTTATAGCACGAAACGTTACCATGTGCTTTTATTTTATGATCATATGCATCTATTTGCATGTAGCTGCGATATCAGCTTGCTAATACTTGTCGACTTGGACAATTCCATGAAAAATAGATTTCTTAAAAATCAGCTTGATAAATTGACAACTAGTAATCCAAATATATATATTAAACTCTATGGTATCTAATAGATTTCTTTGTAATGAATATATATTTTATCTCAGGGTACGAGATTTGGCATCTGACGGAATAAATAGAGCAATTCATCTAGTGAATCTGAGCTACAACAAACTATCGTAAATTATATTGCAGAGATTGAAGATCATATGAATATGTATTAACAGCCTAGATTTTATACTTCTTTGATTTATAGAACTTCTGATATGTATTGACTAGTTACTTTCCAATAAAATACCTTTAATATATATTTACTTGCACAAGTATTTTTTACTAAATTCTTAATTCTTAAGAAAACCCTTTCGACGAGCTATATGTAATTTCGAAGCACTGAGGGTGCCCTATCACTATTTCAATATTTCTCACTCACGTGTCGAAATTTTCTTATGAGCTGGTGATGTCGATCCAACTCCTGGTGGTCCTGGACTATTGCAGCCGGAGTCGTCTCTTCCAAGGGGTTACAAAATTATTTAAAAATGGAAATGACTTTTGCTTTATAAGAGCATCACAAAGTCTTATAAGAAATTTAGTAATTCAATTTAACTTTAAATTATTACAAGATATAGCAAGGTATTACGCTCTATAATTTTTAGTGACCTCTCATGGTGGCATTTGGCAGGCGAGTGTCGGTTCTCCTTTCTCAATTTTACAATTCTCATTTCCGACAGTGAAAGTCACTGATAATGACTGGCAACAAGAAGTGGATGTCACTAAAATTCCATTCCATATTAAATTAACAGGACAGGAGAAATATATTTATCACAATGATTACCCACAAAATAAAAGAGGACTTGAAGATTAGTGATGTATATTGTCGTTTCTTTGATACTGAAATTATGCAGATAATCGTTATCACATACACCCTGAGTAGCTTCAGAGGTGGGTGATTGATACCCAGGTGTTGCTCCTGGATGACTTAGCTCAGTTGTAATGTGGGCGGGGAAAGGAGGCAAGTCGAAGTTCCTCTTCTTCCTTCTTTGTGCCTCAGCTGGCATGGACAGCACCTCCTGGTGCTTTTGACAGCGTGAAGGTCGCTCTCTTCTCTGATGACACCACTTCGAGATAATTTTGTATTGGCCTTATGGCCTCGGTTCCGCTCCAGTATAGAAGGAAGAGGAAGGATAGACAGGAGGGATGGCAGCTAATGGGCCGCTGTGCCCAGGGAGGATAGAAGGATAGGGACGGCAGCCAACGGGTCGCTGTGCCCTGGGAGGATAGATAGATAGATAGATAAATGACTTTTATTTACACTTTACAATAAGGATGGGAGGATAGAGACGGCAGTCAACGGGCCGCTGTGCCCTGGGAGGATGGAAGGATAGGGACAGCAGCCAACGGGCCGCTGTGCCCTAGGAGGATGGAAGGATAGGGATGGCAGCCAACGGGCCGCTGTGCCCTGGGGAGATGGAAGGATAGGGACGGCAGCCAACGGGCTGTTGTGCCCTAGGAGGATGGAGGGATAGGGATGGCAGCCAACGGGCTGTCATCACCCATGTATATTTTTCCAGAAATATACAAAAACGGTTCTACCGTACAAATGGCAACCGGAGATTAGGCAACAGTGTATGAGCGAATGACCGTGAGTAGTTCTCGCGGGAGCGGGTGCGTCTGACTATTGACACAGAATTACAATTATAGGAGTTTTCTCTGCTATTGACTACTGATACCTTCCCTTTCATTTGCAATTCTCTAAACTTAATTCTCCGCCCACTACTCCTTCACAGGCTTCCTCACTCGCTATTTCTCTCTCTCACTATGTCTTTCTTTATTTCTTCCTTCCTTGAGTTTGTGTTTATGTTTCATTTTGATGCAGTGATAATATCATCAGGAAACAACATTAAACAACATAATTCCATGAACGGATATAACTCTATAGTGATCTATGTCTATAAAATCAATAGTATTTTCAACCATTATAATCAATGATTCCAGTCCATATAACTTGATTTCTTATGGATGGAGTGAATAATTAATCTTACAGATTGAATAATAATGTAGATCAAAACTACTCATATCTATATTTTACCCTCATTACTATCCCAATTGACATAAGAGTTTCACGGAAATGAAATGGTACCATATAATGTTAATGATTCCATTATAATATTATCCAAGTCAAAAAGTATAATTGGTAGATAATCTTCAATTCTATTTTTCTCTTACTTTCCACATGGTCTCTTAACCCTATACAGGTGTATACAAATTCGGCAGTGCGGTCAGAAATTCCCAAATTTAGTATACAAATTCGGCAGTTTTAAGAAAAAGATCCCTCTTGAGTGTTATATAAACTCGGCTATTTTTCTCAGGTATGAAAACTCGGCTATCCTTGTCAGGGCCCTACAAACTGGACAATCAAACTTTCTATTTAAGATGTATTCGACTCTCAATAGATGTAAATGTATAAAAAAGTATGCCATTTTCGTAATAGGACTTATTATTATCAGAAGATTAAAACATTCATTTATCTCATAGCATTTAATGGCTACGGGTGACCAGCCACGGTAATCAAACATTAAATATTATGAAGAATGACCAATCGAATATATATTTCATACGTTTAATGAATGCATGGTGAAGAATATAGAATGATCCCATTTAATTTCAACAGTGTCTCCGTCACATTTACATCAATCATTTAGTAAGAGTCATGATCGAGAATCAGTATGCGATGAATTTTAGTCGGTGTTCAATTAAAATAACTACTCCCATCTCCCATGTAGAAACAATGTATTTCTTGCATCAAACTAATTGATTTTGAAATATTTCTTGCCCTATCTGTGACTTGTTGATCGAGGTCTTCGTATTTAATTTCCTACTTCATATGCCACATTCATGTAATTATTTCCTATAAGATATAAATATTTCTTCAACAAGATCATATGAAATAATATCAGTTTTCCATATTATAAAATTAATGAATGATAGACTAAGAATAACAATCTTATAACTAACAATATAGGATTATACATTGTAAATGATGGAGTAATATTCTATTGTAGTGTTGAATTCCAACAGAACCTTGTAAATCTCATAGAAATTGTTATCTGTCAGTATAAGAGTTGTTGAAATCCACTTGAAAACTGGAAAGGACGATTCGAGATTAATAATTATTTGTTAGATCACTTGATTGAGTGGTGTCATGTGCGTTTCATGGGAAGGATCATGGTGATGAGTGGAAAGGGTTTGTACAAGCAAGCACGAAATACAAATAGGTGTATTATGTAGTCCCTGCTCAATCTTTACAAAAATTACCGAGTTTGTATGACACTTTTTGAGGGTCCCATGAAATTCTGAAATTCCTTTGACCATTACTGCCGAGTTTCTATGCACCCTCCAATACTCTCTTGCTCTCTTGTACAAGCTCTCTAAATCCCTATCATTTGCTATCTTCTATCGTTTGCTATCTTTTATAATTTCTTTATCTTACTCTCTTTTACCCGCTCAAAAACTCATGGGTTTGTCTGATGAAGAGAACCTGACTCTCGCACCCTCTTTCTCTTTATTTCCCTCTTTCTTCAAATAAGTCCTTCCAGTATTTATGCTTTGGTCAATCAATTGAATAATGAATTAGTATCATTTTCAACTATCATAACCTAGAATTCAAGCGAACGTATTTTGTAATTTATATTAAATGAAAAGAAAAGATATTGTCAAACCACAAATTAATAAAAAATCGAGATACCGGTTTCGGTTGTTACACCATGTCACATTATTTTTTATATTTAAATAACGATTAGCCTCCTGCTTGGCATCAGTCGGTAGAGCATGAAATATTTCAATAATTATAATAATTAGGTCGTGGTTTTTTATAGGATACAGTCTCATAAAAATCTTTATAGGTCCAGATATGAGCTTCCACAATAATTCTGATAATTCATTAAAAAAAATATATATAATACTTATCCTATAGTATTGAGGAATTAAAATAAATCGCACACCATAAACAATTTGATACATATATTAACAAATATTGCAAAAATAAATCAGAGAAAAAATATATAGAGCGATAAAAAAATATATAAATATAAAATAGAGCAATAATCGAAATCAATAAAATATCACAGGCTAAATACTATTCTCTAAATTTTATAGCACGAAACGTTACCATGTGCTTTTATTTTATGATCATATGCATCTATTTGCATGTAGCTGCAATATCAGCTTGCTAATACTTGTCGACTTGGACAATTCCATGAAAAATAGATTTCTTAAAAATCAGCTTGATAAATTGACAACTAGTAATCCAAATATATATATTAAACTCTATGGTATCTAATAGATTTCTTTGTAATGAATATATATTTTATCTCAGGGTACGAGATTTGGCATCTGACGGAATAAATAGAGCAATTCATCTAGTGAATCTGAGCTACAACAAACTATCGTAAATTATATTGCAGAGATTGAAGATCATATGAATATGTATTAACAGCCTAGATTTTATACTTCTTTGATTTATAGAACTTCTGATATGTATTGACTAGTTACTTTCCAATAAAATACCTTTAATATATATTTACTTGCACAAGTATTTTTTACTAAATTCTTAATTCTTAAGAAAACCCTTTCGACGAGCTATATGTAATTTCGAAGCACTGAGGGTGCCCTATCACTATTTCAATATTTCTCACTCACGTGTCGAAATTTTCTTATGAGCTGGTGATGTCGATCCAACTCCTGGTGGTCCTGGACTATTGCAGCCGGAGTCGTCTCTTCCAAGGGGTTACAAAATTATTTAAAAATGGAAATGACTTTTGCTTTATAAGAGCATCACAAAGTCTTATAAGAAATTTAGTAATTCAATTTAACTTTAAATTATTACAAGATATAGCAAGGTATTACGCTCTATAATTTTTAGTGACCTCTCATGGTGGCATTTGGCAGGCGAGTGTCGGTTCTCCTTTCTCAATTTTACAATTCTCATTTCCGACTTATAAATTTACATATAATTTGAATATCCTAGTCCTCCGCCATTCAAGGTTCAAATAGACCGTACTAAAATATTAAATTATTACTTATGTTGTATGTTTAATAATTTCTTTGCCTTCGGGCCATATCCAAAACATAGACTATACAACTATTTTATACAAATTATATTTATTTGTAGAAATATATACAAATATTTTTGAATCGGCTCACTATTGCCGCCTATCAATTGCCATTATGTGATTGGTGCATGCAAATTGTTACTAGTCCAGGCGCTGGCTTACATTGAGCATACATGAGAGAGGCAGAGAATTTGACTTCGGAATATTGTTAGGGAGTCTTTAGTGTATATGAAACTCGATGTCGTCACGTCCCAGGGTGGTCGACAGCTTGGGGGGGAGGGGGGTAAGTTGTAAAAAACGCGCGTTTATAAAATCACCTGTCCTGCAGTTACTATCCATAGTACAGCTTTTAATTTTTTCTCAATATTATGTACACATAACTGGCTTTCAATGTGGTGTGTGCGATAAACCGCTTAGTTTTTCCGTAAAAAAATAATATCTCGAAAAATGTATTTTTTTATTATGGACTTTTTGTTATTTCTCGAATATTCAAGTAATTAGCCGACTTAGAGGAAAAGGCTCCCAATAAACGTTGTAGGCCGTTTCTTGCTGAATCCAATGATATATATAGTTTGGGGGTTACAATCATAGATGCGGCGGTGGGAGGGGGATAAGTAGCACTGTTACGCTGCGGCACGGTCCTCCCCCATGATTAATGTGCGTAATGGCCTGTCTATCGCATCGCTCTTACTAGTCTATGCATTCAAATTATGTATTTCAGGAACGCTATCTTATGTATTTTCGGTCGCTGAACACGGTTTTTCAACTCTCAATCCTTAATAATTGATAATTCTCATCATAATATACTAATTATGGTCAAAATTACAAACTTCATCTCATTATCATTATTTATGATTACATTGTAATGATAAACCATCCTGTTAGGAATCCTATATGTGTTTCTCAATCGATAAAAAACTGATATTCCATTAAGAGAGAATAATTATTCGATTTAGTTCAATGATCACTTTGGAATTGCGAAAGTCAAGTAATGGAGTAAGTTAAACAAATAATATAGGCTACCCCATATATAGAGCACCGTGTAACAGGAGTAAAATATTTTCTTAATATAAATTTACAGTTTAAACACAAATAATGCCAATTACTCCCATGTGATATGACTAAATATTTGATTACAAAGGAAATACAACTCTAAAGCTGAGTTTACACCAAAGTTATTAAGGAGATGTTATTATAACTTAATCTTTATAGATTCTATTAGATTGAACATAACTTATCATAATATGATAGACATATGTATTTGCCAAGTTCCGTTTTAATAAAATCTATAAATATTAAGTTATTAACATTTTGTTAATAACTTTGGTGTAAACGCAGCTTTATCAACTGATTTCTGTAACTTATATCTACTCATCTGGCTGAGTTTGACTGATTGTCTTGGGGTGGTACTTGAATGAAAGTGGAATGAGAGATATCTTTGTTGAATTTGAAATATTTGGAGAGAATACTGTTGGAAATCTATTGAGGGGAGATCAGTATAATTAAGGTGTGAGAGCAAGCAATCAATTCAATGAAACAACTACAAGGACTCATGAACGGTTCAAATATGAGAGATTGTCAAAGTATATTTGAAAGAAGTCAGGAGCTATTTGTAGAGTTTTTTTAGAATCAAAATCAATGACTACTTGAAATATTCATGACTGATTATTGTAACATAGTTTAAATTATCTTAAATTGTATTCATGCTCATAAGGATGGACTCTGGTATTGCACATAGAAACTGTTCGAGAAAAGATCCCATAATTTTTTCATTCAATCACACAAACTATGTTATAAAGTCTGTGTCATATCTGGAAAATATAAAAAATACCCATAGAAGTGAAAAATAATTTCCAATAAGGAAACATTAACTCTATACAGTCAATACATTGACTCTCTGTCAAATGAAACCTTGAAAATTTAATAAATGTGACAACCGATCATGCTTTAGAGCATTGATGCTCATTAGATCATCCAAAACTGAGTGATTGGAATAGCTAGTTCTTCAAAGGCTTTCCTAAAATGGCTGCTACTACATAAATAAATCTTCCATCAAAGATATTCTGTTCAAGTATGTTGACATCATTATGGATATCACTGGAGACTGTGAAGAAAGTCATCTAATGAAGTAAAACAAGAATAATGAGAGATAAGAATGATTTCCAGAAGCATAATCTTCTCAAGAGAATATAACATTTTTCTTCAAGACTCTGATGGACAACAGAATCTGCATAATGTTATCAATGGTCTGGAAGCAAGTGAAGAAGTGTGTGATTCTCTTTTGAACGTATAGAAAGAAATAGTTATTCGGTCTCCAACGATTTTTATCTGAACATAGTTGTGGCAAATTGTAAAAGTGTATTCTCAGATATAAAAAGAAACAGAGTTCTTTCATTCTCCACGATGCAATCAAACAAAAATCCTAGTCTTAGATAATTCTAGAACAAAAAGATCTGATCTCTGTATTTTTACTAGGTAGCTGTTTAAAGATAATTCAGCATTGAAGTTTTAGTGCAGCATGCATTTCTACAGTAGCCGCAATCTCTGTCAACATCTGATGGATATTTGAAAAAAACTCTTAATCTCACTTGGCCTATGAAATTGTAAGTGAAACTAGTTGTGGATTTGACTAAATCCCTAAATATCGTTGACAAATTCGCATAATGATGACATGGCTCTCCTGAATTCAACTCCTACTTCACTTTTCAAAACTTCAATACGCTGCAAGATTATGGAAACTTTGTGATGAGAAGATTTATGAAAATTCTCAATAAAGATGGAGTGATACAGGTGGACATAGCTTTTCATGTCTATGGTCTAAAATCAAACAAAGGTAGTGAACATATTAGAAGCAGCAGAGTAAAAGAATCACTCCAATAATATGCTCTCCAAACCATCGAGACTTGATTTCTAAATCTGTGGCAGAGATTTATTAATGTGACATGCAAGAATCTATAAAGGAATTACCCATAGGTACGTTAGCTACGTGCAGGAATACGTACATCCATTCATTCATTTGTGGATAAAGTTACAAATCATATAAATATGTTTGGGAAAGAATAGCAGGCATGGCCCAAAACTATTCGAATCCCAAATTTTGATACTGAATAACTTGTTAGCATTTCAAAACAGTCTGAACGGGAATACCATAATGGTATTATTGATATGTATTGATATGACTTCTGATATGTATTGACTTGTTAATTTCCAATAAAATACCTTTAATATATATTTACTTGCGCAAGTATTTTTTACTAAATTCTTAATTTATAAGAAAACCCTTTCGACGAGCTATATGTAATTTCGAAGCACTGAGGGCGCCCTATCACTATTTCAATATTTCTCACTCACGTGTCGAAATTTTCTTATGAGCTGCTGATGTCGATCCAACTCCTGGTGGTCCTGGACTATTGCAGCCGGAGTCATCTCTTCCAAGGGGTTACAAAATTATTTTGGATAGCCCAAATTACAAACGAGAGCAGAGGACTGTCGATATATTTAAAGAGCAAAATATTGAATGATAATATGCTAGAATAAAGAGAGCAATAATTAATAGATTGAATGTAGTAAGTAATATTTTCAGCATTAAATTTATACCAGAAGTGATTTATTTGGTTACTCACCAGCAAGTAGTTTTCTTCAAATACTAAATACCAACTTACTCCAGGAATTGGAATTAGGTTTGTGGCAGGACAAGACGGAGTCGGGAAAAGGTGTTGGCTTCTCTTGTACATCTGCTACCCCTATCCGATGTATGTTAATTCTGGCATCAATTTAATTACTGATCAGTCCGAAAATTGCTTGGAAGATAACTTTACTATATTGACTATTACTTTACACTGCTGTACAATTCTAAGTCCGATCGCACTAGTTGAATATTTCAACATATATATTCACAAATAACAAGGAAAAACTGTACTTTTCCCCAACTTGGGACAGTTAATATATCGATAATAATTTTAACACAACGACGAACGTGTAAAATTTAATTTCAACGGCAACAATCGAAAAAACAGCCACGATCCTGTTTTTTCACCGTTCGACACGAGCTGGAGACTTCAAGTGACGCTTATGCGATAGAAATCTAAATACTAACTTATCCGCTAGGGCGCAGCAGCTGCCGGCCTCGCCACTCCAACTACCGTGAGACTTAAAACTAATTTAAAACTAGACTTAATCTAAATACGCTAAAGGGCGTCACCATCCCCCCCACCCTGAAACGTAGTTTTCAGCCACGACTTTGGCCAAAACTAGACAAAACAAAACAAACCGAAAGAAAATAAGACGACAAAGGAAAAATGCAAAAAAAAAAGAAAACGAACAATAATTCTTATCCTAAGAATTATTGTGTGGGCAATGGAAACAATTTGGTGGCAGGACGTTTGAAACGACCAGTAGCTAAACGTACTACTGCCACACGTATGACACCATCGGCTCCAGGAAACACTTCCTCAATGATTCCTAGAGGCCACTTCAATGGGGGTAGATTAGGCTGATCCACTATCACAACCGTTCCAACAGTGAGAGGAGGTGATGACTTGGACCACTTTCCACGTACGTAATTCATGGAGATACTCCTTTCTCCACCTATTCCAAAACGATTGAACAAGCTGGTCGATGAGTTCGTAACGAGTGAGACGATTGACGGGAATGTCGGTCACATCCTTCATTGGAAAAGCCGTCAACGGTGTCAACTTCAAAAAATGAGCCGGAGTTAAGGCGAGAGGTTCGTTCGGATCCTCGCTCAAAGGGCACAACGGCCAAGAGTTCAACACCGCCTCCACTTGAACCAACGCAGTATTCATCTCCTCATAGGTCAATAGTTGATTGCCAATCACTTTTATCAAATGCGACTTGACCGATTTTATGTTGGCCTCCCAAATTCCACCGAAATTTGGGGAAGCAGCAGGAATGAATTTCCAATCCACTCGATAATCAGCCAGCTCATTAGTAATTGTATTTTGAAACTCCGACAAATCCAATAATTTCGCTAACTGTACCAGCTGTGCATGCGCACCAACAAAATTTGTACCATTATCGGAATAAATTACACGGCAAGGTCCGCGTCGAGATAAAAATCGGCGAAATGCTGAAAGAAACATCGGCATAGATAAATCAGAAACCAATTCTATGTGCTCACGTGAAAAATGAATTCTCTGTACGACTCTACACAAATATCTCTCCGCCACATCGAATTCCAGTTCACCTGCTTTCGGCAATATTCGCACTGCCTTCAATACTAGTATCATGATACGAAGCAAACGTTGATAGTCAGAGCATTTCTCAATCAAATTATATATTACATTATCTGAAACACTTTCAGATTGAACAACCGTGACAACATTTGAAGATTTCATTTCAGGTGGACACTCTATTTCTTCAATTTCAAATTTTACAGGCCAGTGATTTTCCTTCATAGTCAACCAGTGGGGTCCTGTCCACCATGTCTCGTGATTAATGAGATCCATTGGTTTAAGACCACGCGATAAACAATCGGCGGGATTTTCCTCACCAGAAACATGCATCCAACAATCGATGTGTGAGTTTTGAATGTTCGAGACTCGATTAGCCACGAACGTTTGCCAACGCGACGGCGAACCTCTTATCCAATGGAGAACAACAGTTGAGTCCGACAAAGCGACAACTCGGACGATTTTACAACGAAGTTCGAGGACAGAGAGGGTAGCTTCAAGTAGATTGACTAGGAGAAGAGCAGCGCACAATTCCAATCTCGGTATTGATAGTGTTTTACTCGGTGCAACCTTTGATTTTCCACACAGCAGCGTTACTGTTGAAGAACTACCATCTTCTTCCTGTGATTTCAAATAGATCACAGCTCCATAGCCAGACTGACTTGCATCGCAAAAACAAATTAATGTAATCTTGGAACCAACAAATACTCCTAAGTGACGAGGAATGGACAAATTCGACAAAGATTGAAATTCTGTTTGACATATCTCCCACTGAGATGCAATAGAATCAGGTGGTTTTTCATCCCAATCTGAACCAATATGCCATAATTCTTTTATAAGACATTTCAAAAACAACGTGAGAGGAGCCACTAGTCCTAGAGGATCATAGATTCGTGCCACAGCGGATAATATATTCCGTTTTGTGGCAATAGAGTGACCCTGTGAGACGAAAAAACGAAACGAATCGGAAAATGGTTGCCACTCTAGACCTAATATGGCTAATGAATTTTCGATATTGAATTCTTTGGACAACAAGGATCTTTCACTATGATTGAGACTTGTCATCAGCTCCTCCGAATTTGACGCAAACTTAGTCAATTCAAATCCACCAGCTTTAAACAGCTCTTTGGCCTGACTACACAATTTTTTCGCGTCACTTACAGAAGGGACAGACGTTACCAAATCGTCCATGAACATATCTGTAGGAATGCGAGCTTTAGCATCTGGAAAATTATCGCCTTCCCTCTCAACCAACTCATGGATAGTTCTCAAAGCCAAGTACGGAGAGGAAGTGATACCAAATACGACACAATTTATTTCATAGGTTTCAACAGGATCGTCTACCGAAAATCTCCATAACACCCGCTGAAATTCACGGCAAGATTCACTCACAAATATTTGACGATACATCTGTTTCAAATCACCTGTCACTCCAATTGCAAAAAGACGAAAATTCAATAGCAACACGAAAATGTTCGTCTGTAACTTCTGACCAGCATGGAGAATCGAATTCAATGACAAACCAGTCGTAGTTTTAGCGCTTGCATCATAAACGATTCTTACAGGTGTAGTAGTACTACGAGCCTTCACGATTGCGTGGTGAGGAATATAATACCCCTGTTTATTTTCCTGATCCTCAATCAAGGTCATGTGCCCTTGGCGCAAATAATCCAACATTATTTCGTGGTATGCGATCTTAATATCTTCGGAGCGAGCGAGACGATTTTCCAAATTTGTCAATCTCCGTTTAGCCATAGAATATGAATCACCCAAACAATCAGCTGATTTTTCAAACGGCAAGGATACCACGAATCGACCTGATTCCAAACGACGAACAGACGAACAAAAATTATTTTCACAATCCAACTTGGCAGGTGTAAGATCATTCCCCGATTTAGGACAATCTTCAACCTCCCAAAACCTCTGTACTAGGTCATTCAAAGGTGGACTAGAGACGAGCAAACAATTATTGAATTGTTTATTTTGTGACGAGTTCAAAACTGGGGCTCGACCCATAACAATAAAACCCAGTTTACTGTCAACTAATTTGACTGAACCTACCTCTTGATGAGATTGGTAATTATTGATAAGATCGGGAAAGAATTCGGCACCCAAAATACCATCCAATTTTCCAGGGATGAAAAATTTATCATCTGCCAATTTCAATGATTTCAAGTAGGACAACTTAGACACATCAACTTCACGAGATGGTAATCTGTCAAGTATTTTTTCAACTACCAACGCATCAACAGCAAACGAAAATGTAGTGTCAGCGTGAGAACGAATTGTG
The DNA here is from genome assembly GCF_014356525.2 of Nilaparvata lugens. NCBI lineage: Eukaryota > Metazoa > Arthropoda > Insecta > Hemiptera > Delphacidae > Nilaparvata > Nilaparvata lugens. The sequence continues at coordinate 35,243,857 of NC_052508.1, read as the reverse complement.
AACGACGCTCGACCTTGAACCTTGCTTGATTGACCGCCAAACCCAGTGACAGTTGAATAGACAGGTTTAATATACAAGCCTAGCTGACGACATGCACGAGAAGTTACAAAATTCTTCTCACTACCAGAGTCGATAAGAAATCGCAGGGGACATTCTTGCCCTCTCTTATTTCTGATCAGAACGATAGCAGTAGACAATAAAACAATAGTTTTATCATTTTCAGACTCATTGTTTACCAATTTAGTACTACAACAACTAACACCACTCTCTTCAGATTGATTTTTGAAATCGAAATGTAACAACGTATGATGTGAATTTTTGCATTGAGTACAGGAAGCATTGCTTTTACACTCACGAGCTGAGTGACCTCCCACTAAACATTTTAGACAATAAGACTTCTCTTTTATGAGACGAAATCTATTCCATGGCGAGAGTTTCAAAAATGACTCACAATCTGTCAACTTATGTTTACTCCCCTTACAGCTTATACAATGAGATTTTCCCCGACTATCACTAGGAATTTCATCTCCTGACTGAATTGCGAAATTCTTAGAGTTTGATGAGCCCTTTAACGCTTTTCCACTATGAAAACTATCACCCTTATTTTTATCAATCGACAATGATCGAACTTGCTTTTCAATGAAACTTACAAAGTCTTTATAAGTGGGCTCCTCTTTATCTCTATGAGATGATTCAAATTCTCTACGAGTTACAGTATCAAGAATTCTCAAACCAAAATGTAAGAATATAGCATCGTCAAGCCCATTATTTTTCAATCTTTTTACAGCAGTAACAGAGTTACAAAATCGGTCTAATACCGAAGTCAAACCTTCCCTGCTTTCTACTTTAAGCCCTTTGAATTGAAAAATCTCATCGAAATAGGTTTCCAACTGAGCTCTTGGATTATTATAGCGATTAACTAAAGCATTCCAAATAATACTATAGTTAGCAGCTACGGTAGGGAGATGCCTACAAATATTGGATGCTTCACCTGTAAGTTTTGATGTTAAATATTGAATTTTTTGTTGGTCAGACAATGCTTTATTTTCATGAACGAGATTTTTGAATAACTCATAAAAGACAGCCCATTCGGACTGACGACCACTAAATTTCGCTAACTCAATTTTCGGTAATAGTAATTCATTTGACACAGTAGTAGGTGAGGTTGTCGGTGCCGATCGCACTGTGACAGTAGGTGCTGAATTAATTTTTTGAAGAAGTTCAGCTGTTTCATATATTTTCGCTACCATAACCAAGTAACTGTCATTGAATGCTGGATTGAATTGATCATTCAAACTTAATTCTAATTCATTGATAAGAAGTTCAGTTTTTTCATATTCAATAACAGTATTTGGAATCAATCTATGCAATGTGAGGAATTGACTTGCAACTTTTTTATTAGTTCCTACATCCTTAACTAAATCAAAACATCTTTGAACTCTTGAAAATAGCTGAGTTAATTTTGCTTTATTTATTCGCAATGATACCTCAGTTGGCGAAGCCAGCTTCGGCTCATTGGAAGCAGTTGCCATTGTAATTCAGTTTAATTTTTCAATAGAATTGAAAACGATTCGATAAACAAGTTATTATTACAACTGGACAAAACAGATAACTTATCTGAAACAAACAAGTCCATTGTATTGCGATAATGCGATAAGCATTGTTTGAACGCAAGACTAGCAACTGTGCTGAATGAAAGGAGTCGACAATCGCTGACAAGCAGCTTTCTCTAACAAGAAAATAACTGTACAATACGGACTCAGAATTGTAACGCAGAATAATTCTAGCATGAAAAAAAATACAAATTCGAAACAATTGTGGTCGAATGATGCGTGGGTGTGGCGTTCAAAACGGGTTGATCGCATGTGGGCTCCATATTACATAATTTCTTTACTGTAACCTGGTGTTCCTCGGTGGCGGGTTGCTCTTCCTGCGGTGATGGTTCTTCGGTGGGGAATATAAGGCTCAAGAGGGATTGATGCTTACAGGGCGTTTTAAGTGTATGGTGGGCGGCGGTTTTTTGTGGTAGGCTGTCTTGTATGGGCTCCTGTGTGTCTGGTGGTGGATTATTGGGTGTTTTTTGTTGGTTTAATCCTGTTGCATGCGCTAATGTATAATTTGTACTTATTTGTTGAGGTGGTGGTTTGTAATTTCTGTTGTAATTATTCTGAGTGTAACCATTATTTGTGTTTAATCGATCACGGCCATAATAATAATTTCTTTGATAGGTTTGCTGTGGATAATGGGTTGTTTGGCAATTTTGAAAACTTCTATCATTCCAATTATTATTGTTTTTATGATCATTCCGGCATTCAAATTGAGGAGTAGGTCGTGAGCAATCATATGGTACTGATTCATAGGCTTGGCTGGTATACTGATTAATTTTTGAATTAGGTTGATTCTGTGCATACATTTGATCTGACCGGTGATTTGATATTGCCATCATAGATGGTATATTGTGTAAATAATCTATCAGCTGTTTGCAACTAGTTATTGGCTGTGTAGCCAATGCTGTTCTGACTTGGAAAGGTAGCTTTTTTACGATTATATTTGCTAAAACAGAATCAATTATTGGCTCATCTAATTGAGCATTTTTCAGTTTAATTGTGTTAACAAAATTGATGTATGTGTCATCTGTCCTAGAATTATATTCGCTAGCAATGATATTGGCTAGTGCATCCATTTGTCTATTTTTACTCCAATATTGTTCCAGGAAAGCTGCACTGAACTTGTCCAACGTCCTGAATTTGTGGTTATGGATCTGCAAGAACATCAGAGGTTCACCACTTAACAAACTGGATAATCGCAGACGTCAAAAATTCCAAGAGGTGGGTGTTAGTGATTGAACTAGTTTTATCTGATCTATAAATTCTTTTGGTTGGAGATAGCGGTCTGTATTGTCAAAACGGCCTAATTCATTGAAACTGTGCAGTGATTCCAACGTTGCTATGGGAATAGGCTCTACATTTTCGTACGGAAGTTGATGTATTTGACTCTCGAGTTGTACTAACTGCTCTTGGGCCTGTTTCCAGTGACTAGTAGCTTCCGTTTCATTATCTACTGCTTCGGCATTTAATTCAGATGAAAATAATTGCTGTACTCCAACGGCTGTCCCCAATGAATTAAGTAGTATTTTATTTTGATTTATATCAGAATTTAGGTGAGCTATTTGTGTAGTTTTACTATTCTGTTGTTTATTTATGGCGGTAGAAGCTAGTATTGTGTCCGCAGTTTCCTTACCCGTTCTTACCGACGCATCCTTCAATGACTCCCACATGTCCCTCATTTCCGCCTTTAAGTCCTTCATTACTGTGGTCATTGTTTTTTCTAAACTATTAGAAAATGACTTGATCATCCCCTCTACTATAACCCAACTTATTGCTTCTTGGGAGACATTTAACGGTTTATTACTGTTCACAGGATTCTTGGCGGTGATTGGAGATATCTGGTCAGTAGACTCCATCGCGCCCCTCTCAGCGTCGATCTCCGCTACTATCGCCGTCTGCAGTGTGTCTGCTACCTTACTTTGCGTGGACGAAAAGAGACTCATATTTTAAGAATGGATTAAGTGTCAAGTGTTTGTAAAAAAGTGAAAGTTTTGGTTAATAAAATATTTAGGACACAAATGAGGATAGGCCTATGGACATTACAAGCCAGGTAACCTATTTATTACTTAAGCTCTTATAATATAATAATACTATTCATTGATTTCTGACTAGCTTACAGACTGTGACTTATACTCCAACCGGCTTATACATAATATATTCATGACTAGAAAGTAATAGCAGTTTAGGCTCATAAAATATAATATCTCTTTCTATAAAATATATTTTATACAATAACAATAATATAAAATTTTCTTTAAAACATATAATTTCTCCTTATTTAAAGCTATTGATTCCCCAAAAAGTAATACAAAAATTAACCCGCCTGTTTTCCTCAATATAAATATTGTTCTATTATCTATCCACGACAAATTTCAATATGACTAGACTTGTCTTTAGTTATTATCCTCCATATAGGTCTTGACTTAATTTCAAATAATTATTTAATGAGCTCAGCTCTCATCATCAGTCCCACGTTGGTACGACATGTTGTATCATGTTATTTTTTATATTTAAATAACGATTAGCCTCCTGCTTGGCATCAGTTGGTGGAGCATGAAATATTTTAATAATTATAATAATTAGGTCGTGGTTTTTTATAGGATACAGTCTCATAAAAATCTTTATAGGTCCAGATATGAGCTTTCACAATAATTCTGATAATTCATTGAAAAATATATATATAATACTTATCCTATAGTATTGAGGAATTAAAATAAATCGCACACCATAAACAATTTGATACATATATTAACAAATATTGCAAAAATAAATCAGAGCAAAAAATATATAGAGCGATAAAAAATATATAAATATAAAATAGAACAATAATCGAAATCAATAAAATATCACAGGCTAAATACTATTCTCTAAATTTTATAGCACGAAACGTTACCATGTGCTTTTATTTTATGATCATATGCATCTATTTGCATGTAGCTGCGATATCAGCTTGCTAATACTTGTCGACTTGGACAATTCCATAAAAAATAGATTTCTTAAAAATCAGCTTGATAAATTGACAACTAGTAATCCAAATATATATATTAAACTCTATGGTATCTAATAGATTTCTTTGTAATGAATATATATTTTATCTCAGGGTACGAGATTCGGCATCTGACGGAATAAATAGAGCAGTTCATCTAGTGAATCAGAGCTACAACAAACTATTGTAAATTATATTGCAGAGATTAAAGATCATATGAATATGTATTAACAGCCTAGATTTTATACTTCTTTGATTTATAGAACTTCTGATATGTATTGACTTGTTACTTTCCAATAAAATACCTTTAATATATATTTACTTGCGCAAGTATTTTTTACTAAATTCTTAATTTATAAGAAAACCCTTTCGACGAGCTATATGTAATTTTGAAGCACTGAGGGCGCCCTATCACTATTTCAATATTTCTCACTCACGTGTCAAAATTTTCTTATGAGCTGCTGATGTCGATCCAACTCCTGGTGGTCCTGGACTATTGCAGCCGGAGTCGTCTCTTCCAAGGGGTTACAAAATTATTTAAAAATGGAAATGACTTTTGCTTTATAAGAGCATCACAAAGTCTTATAAGAAATTTAGTAATTCAATTTAACTTTAAATTATTACAAGATATAGCAAGGTATTATGCTCTATAATTTTTAGTGACCTCTCATGGTGGCATTTGGCAGGCGAGTGTCGGTTCTCCTTTCTCAATTTTACAATTCTCATTTCCAACTTCTAAATTTACATAAAATTTGAATATCCTAGTCCTCCGCCATTCAAGGTTCAAATAGACCGTACTAAAATGTTAAATTATTACTTATGTTGTATGTTTAATAATTTCTTTGCCTTCGGGCCATATCCAAAACATAGACTATACAACTATTTTATACAAATTATATTTATTTGTAGAAATATATACAAATATTTTTGAATCGGCTCACTATTGCCGCCTATCAATTGCCATTATGTGATTGGTGCATGCAAATTGTTACGGTATTCATGCGCCTGGTAACCTCCTATTTCCTTGATACATTTAATTATTTTTATTGGGTTTTTTAAATATGCTCTCTACATGCTAGTTTATTTTTTATATGTTATTATTTGTTTCATGCATCATAATAATTAGCCACGTGAGACCTTTAGTTCCTCAAATTGCATACTGTTTTGCCACAATCAATTTCTGCCAAGGTGTTTGGTCAGATTCTACGTTGCATGGCTCGGTCGATCGTTAGGTCGCCAATCACTAAATGTTTATGCCTAACCTCAACCTTCAATATTTTATATAATATTATATTTAGCAAAAAATTATTTCAATTCCTCTTAGGCTGTTGTACAGTTTAGCCAGGACGATCTGATATTATCTAATCTTTATGTTATCTCTTTGGCGATATTAGCCAGTTACTTCACTTAGACCTATAAATATTTCAGCTAAGGATTCTTATTAATCAATCCAAATTAAATATGTTACAACCATTATAAATCTCTGGTAAACTGGTAATCTAAAGTAAATGAGCTAATCTGATAATATCAGATAAAATAAAATAATATAGTTCGAAGCGGAACAAATTTAATAAATTTTCTAACACATCATTAATCCACCAAAATTCTTATGAATTTTCCTTCTGCAGTAAATAGAAATTTTGAATTCTCTGTTGCCTAACAAATTATGATTTCTGACAATCTTGCAAACCTCAAACGTTTTGAAAGTTGTTGATAGCTGATCAATTTTCACAAATCTTGCTATATAGTCTAGCTTGATCATACTTCAATGTCAATCCGATACTCAATACTCCCGATTGTCAATCAATTGAGGAAATGCTAAATATTGAAGAAATTCGATTTCCTCAGCAATAATTTCTAAAAATCATTAGGCCTAAGCACAAACAATAATCTTGAGAACAACGGGATGATTGTCTTGTGTAAGCTCTAATCATTTTCAAATTCTTCATTATTGAGAGCACTACAGTAGTAAAGCCTACTGTCAAAATACGAGAATTATAAAATAAGCTGATCACTTGTGCTTGCTGAGCTATAAGTTAAAAGGTGATACAAATGAATGCCAGACAGAAAGAGAATTTAACTTCATCGGAACAGTGGAAACAGACTGAAATTTCTATGTACCAGTCCTCTAGGCAACAAAGAATTCAAAGTTTATATTCTAGTATATTTCCAAGCTTCAAAATGACATCTGGTTGACATCTATATTAACCATAGTAGAAGTTGTTGGAATTAGATAAATCTTTCGGATATTGTAGTATGATTATTCTGGAGCTTCCACATGGCTGAACTGATCCGATATCCACGACATTATTAGAATTACGGACAATTTCTTAAAAATCGGCATATTTTTGCCGCCATCTTGTTTTTTTTATGATGACAAACATTTTTGAGATTACCATCATGGATAAGCTCTTTCTACACATTATTATAAAGAGATTGATACCATTCCCAAGTCTGTACCTTCAAGGAGTCATGAGTTAAAGGATTTTCCAATTGTTGGGATTGGCATTTGGTGGAAAAAGCATGTTTTCAGCTGCAAACAGTACTTTTCTCTCTTTTTCCGATGACGCTCCAGCCGTGGAATATGAACTGACTGCCTCCAACCAGATTTCATTTTGAAGCTTTAGAAATATACTAGAACACTGTACCAATAACACTGGTGTATGTCTACTGCGAATACATTTACAGGGTGGAAAGTGAAATATTGTCCCCGAAAAATGTATGTTTCAAGTTTTTGAAGTTGAATGAATCATGAAAAGAGTGGTTGAAATGAGTCGATTCTCTTCTCTCGAACATCATAGTTTGTTTAATTCTGAACACTTTGGTGGTAAAACCAATCCGATATCTCTCACAATAACTAAATAGCAAGCGATATAAAAATTTCTGTCAATAATGACCGCCATCTTGAATTTTTCAATGATGTCGAATATTTTTGTTGTTTCCATCATCAATATTCTTATTCGGCTTGTTGTAACGAGGAGATTGAGACTATTTTCAAGTCTCTATCTTGAAGTAGTCATGAAAAAATCGATTTTATAGTTCTAGCTTGTCACCTCATGTGTATGGCAAAACGCACCAGAAACCGTGCAGGGTTTTTTTTTTTTTGAGGGCGCTTGAGAACTCATTTCCTGACATACAGCGCATCAATATATATGGTTCCAAAGCTGAAATAACGCTCTAAACTTCATAGATTCAAAATTTCTCTGTATCTCTTGCACGAAAAAAGTTATAAAGGAATGAAATTTGAAAAAAATAGAAAAAACGTTTTTTGGGCTTTTGAAGGTTATAACTAAAACAATATGCGCTTTAGAGGACGATTTTAAAGAACAAAAATTGTATTGGAGGGTTTTTAAAATATTTTCGTCCAAAACAAAGGTTGATTATCTTGAACGGTTATTGAAATACAAGCGATATAGCAAAACCCTGGAAATTTTGGCCACAATCTTGTTTTCGAGGTGTTTGCCTGTGATTTCGACTTATCATTATCACAATCCTTATTATGCTAGACCTAACGAAGAAATTGAGACATCTTCCACGGCTGTTACCCAAAAATGACCACGGAGTGCCTTATTCATGACAATTTACAACTTGATAAACTGAAAACATGATGTAATCAAATCTTGAAGAATCGAAAATAGGTCTATAACCATCCTCGGTTAATTAATAAAGAATCTATATGCAAAATTCCAAGTTAATCAGTCCAGTACTTGAGACGTGATTATTGTGTTAAACATAATTTTCCTATTCCGTACGTGTATAAGCCAGTTTTTCCTTTATTATAGTATAGATTATTATGTCGCTTTGGCCTCTGATCTGTACAAATGTCCTGTAACAACCAAAGGTGCGTCCACACATGCCGAACCGAACCTCGAACCGCGTAGCAAACCGTGCATTCCGCCGAGCATCGCGAATTCAGCGAACATGAGCATATATATGTTTCATAATGTTAAAAATCAGCTGTTGAGCAAACCTTAGACGGTCATTATTGATGTCATTACTGGAGACTAATGTCATTAATAATGATCGTGTAGTGACGAGACATAGATAGTAATGATGGATAGTAAAGACAAAAATCCGGTTTTTCTGATTTTCAGTCATCATTACTCGCTTTTGGTGGGGATAATATCATTAGTAATGATCGTGTAGTGTCGTGCATCAGTATATCGTCATTTTTCAGTTCGCACTGCAAGATTGTACAATCATCATGGACAGCAATAGTAAAGTGATTTGCATTTGGAGAAGAACATCTGCGACAGTTCATCAAAACATTTGAAACACTTCCTTCCAGAACTGTGGAACCAATTTTGTTAATCAATTATCCATTCTGCATTGTTAAAAAACGATCTGGCAACAGAGCAAAGCGAGAAAGAGATAGCGCTATCTGCTTTGTTGAATGATAGACAAGGATAGCAATACCATTGCTAATCAAACACTGTCATTACAACGTGGACCTCACTATATGCATGTAGTAGCCTATATTTTACATATGGAAAGGGAAACTTAATTGATCTGTGTATGTTTTTAACAATAACATACTAATGCTGAATATAAATAAATGCAAGTATGGGGTAAATTAAATGTACATTCATGTAGTCTTCACAAGTCTCAACAATGGCATTGCTTATTGATGCAGGTGACATGACTGCTGAAAATTTCAGGTCTTCAAAGTTTCACCCAGTAGCAAGGTACCTTAATGTTACTGCTAGTCTTCCTTTAACTGGCAAACATTGTCTCATGTTTGTATCTTCTCGGAGTAAAAAAGGTGTAAATAGTTTCAGCAATTTCTCAAACATAATGTCATTCATGCGGAAATAGTTTTTGTAGTCCTGGCTAGGTGGGTTGAATTTCATTTAACAACACAACATGAGAGTACTGTTCACGTTTTTTCAACCAATCCTTCAACCAGCGTTTACATTTTACCCGCCTTTTTGTAGCTAATACTATAACTAGTAGTTCTGTGAACAGTAGACTCCACGCAGTATTCTCATCCACAAGTACCTGATTGAAACTAAAGACCTTATGGAAATACAGCAATAGACTGGCTTCTCCACACATCTGTGTAATAACTTGTCAGCTGATTTATGATGAATAATTCTATAGTCTGATTTTTACACAATTGAAAAAGGAACATACCTGTCAAATTTCATGAAAATCTATTACCGCGTTTCGCCGTAAATGCGCAACATATAAACATTTAAATATTCAAACATTCAAACATTAAGAGAAATGTCAAACCGTTGACTTGAATCTTAGACTTCACTTCGCTCGGTCAATTATAGCAACACAAGCTTTTTTGCTTGATCCATTTTACACGTTGTGGTAACACAAGCTTGACCACACCTTTACTGAAGGAAAGTAATGACAATGAGGAATGATTGTGTAGGGTTTAAGAGTAATGATAATCTGAAATGACATTTTCGCCACACTGCACAGAAAGCAGCTGTTTTCCAGTCCCTACGTAGATCTGAAAGACCTTGTTTGCAGACGACAGTAGATACATATTGTGGGGATGGACGGGTTTTTTTGCGCAAACTCCCTCCTCACACCTCCCCCACCCCCCTGAAACTCCCCCTTCCCCCTTCCCCCTCTCCTTCCCCCTCTCCCTCTCCCTCTCCCTCTCTCTTATCTTATCTTATCTAATCTCTTATCTTATCTTATCTAATCTAATCTCTTCCCCTCCCCCAGTGAGGACGAGGGGGATGAAGAGAGAGAGTGATCTCTCTCTCAGTGAGGGGAAAAAATAATTTCCCTTTCTACTGACAGATTAAAGTGAATCTGTATTCTCTACTGTCAAATTAAAGTGAATCCATATTTCTACATCTAATGCTATACTGACAGATTGAAGTGAATGCTAGATGAGGGAAAAAATAATTTCCCTTTGAGGGAAAAATTCTCTACTGTCAAATTAAAGTGAATCTGTATTCTCTACTGTCAAATTAAAGTGAATCTGTTACATCTAATGCCTTATAATAATGGTTTGCTTTGCACCTGACTAGGTGCAATTGAGAATTCAATTGAGAATTCATTGAAACTTGTGCAATCAAAATTCTCACTCATTTTTGATCTTATTAGCTTGAGCGATTAGAGCCAAGTGTGTGTGCTCAATGAAAGTACATCGCGTGCTACGACGCCCACTTTCCTTATCAACATGTTGATGGTATTAACTTAATGGATAAGAACGCATGCTACGCGGGCTTTCCTTATCATGATGGTGATGTCAAACACTTAATGCCAGTCTCAAGAGAGAGAGAGAGAGAGCAGGATACGCCCCCCTCGCTTCTCACAAGTAGCAGACAGAGATTGCCAGATGACATGGGCCCATGCGTTATCTCCTATTCTCACTTACTCGCACCATATTTCTAAATTCCTTTTTGCTATTACGAAAGCCATGACAAAAATCAGACAAGTAACTGAGTTCCTTTTTAATCCCGCCTTCCTATACTGCCAGTTAAAGTGAATCCATATTTCTACATCTTTATACTGAGTGAATCTGTTACATCTAATAAAACTTATACTGTAAAATTAAATTGATTGCAAATTAATACAATTGGTTTGCTTTCCACCCGACAGTTAAGAAAAATTTCAAATTTAATTTATTCATTTAATGAGAATTCATTAAAACTTGTGCGATCAAAATAACCAGTCATTTTTTCGTCTTATCAGCTCGAACGATTAGACACACCTCCTGCAATTAACTTAATGGAATTCGATGCATGCTACACTTTCCTTATCTAATGATGATACGTAGTGAAATCCAGCGCACGCGTCAAGGTTATAGAGAGAGAGAAATTGTGATACGCCTCCTATGTGTTTTAGACAAGCAGCAGACTGACTTGCACCCAAGTCGAGCCCCTGGCACGTTGCCATATCTACCGCTTTTCCTCTATTGCGAAAGCCATGTGAAAGAGAAATCAGACAAGTAACTGAGTTCCTTTTTAATCCGCCATTCATATACTGTACTAGTGAAACCATTTATGCTTCTCTCCACGCAGCAATCTCTGCGTTACGAATGACGAGTGAAGGAGAGAACACCCAGCTCTCGACTGTTCTCCCCTTTGATCGGCCGTATGCTACTGCCAGTTAAAGTGAAACCATCATCTTGTTCTTGCAGCTATGCGTTACAATGGTTACCACTCTTTATAAATTTTATGTTTTCGACAATCAATCACGGTCGTCTAGACTGAAACAACATATCGTTCACTCTCTCTCACACAACTGTTTACAAGATTTTATGTTTTCAGCCCCAATATAAAGTCTTTATATTTGGCTAAATCCATTTTTTCTGTAATAATTTGCACTACCTGATTTTCTGTAAGGTTATGTTGTTTGGCCTCAATCCAGTTCATGTGAAAAGAAACCTGGGCGTATTTGGATACGATGTCCAGGGCCACTCTGTGTATGAATAAATTTAGATAGTCAATGAATGGAGCCGAACATTGCAGTCTCATGACAGTACCCTCTTCCGAATTTTTAATTGCCTCAGCTATTTCATCACGAACGCTTTTCACAGCTACTCCCAACTCGTTTTTCTTAATAAAATCTCCTATATCATTTTTAGTTGCATACTTTTCCGCAATTTGCTTAATTAGAATAGCAATAGCATCTTTTGTAATGAACTGTTCAATACCTTCCATAATATTAGCTTTTATTGCACTCGCCATTTCAGATAATCGTTTTTCAAACTCTTCCTTTGTTAATGAAGAACCAGTCAATTTCTGCAAAGCAGATTCTAAATATTGCTTATCAATTAACGATGGATGTGTTTCATTTACTTTAGTAAAAATTTCTGTACTAAGTTGTTTTAATTTAGTATTGAGATAGTTTCTGTCCAGCACCTCCAAATTCTTAATTTTATCTGATACGGCTTTTAATTTCTCATCTAAATAAGCTTTATCAACTTTATCGTTGTTAATACTGAGCAACTGAGATGAAAAGCTGTCTGTTAAAGTTTTCACTTCTCCTAATGCACTCTCTAGAGTTTGAGTTCTCTCTGCAATAGCTTTATCGATATTAGCACTGAAATTTTGTAATGTACTTAGAATATGTTCTCTTTCAATTATGCTCACTCCAATATTCTTTGTATTTTCCGAAACGAGTTTGGTTATTTGCGAATCTAAATAAAATTTCACAGCTTCGCTGATTCCTTGTTGATTTATCGATTCGATTATCTTCTGTGTTATCGAGTCAATATCACACGTAAGATTAGCAACAGCTCCGCTAGCACTAGCCGTATCAATTCGTCCGAATCGATGTAGAGTCATCGTAACACTAAACAATTAATTTTGCTTCTTTTAGCTCTTCAATTATAGACGCGATCTCCACATCATGCCCGGTGTTGCCACTAGCTTTTGAGGAATAGAGTAAATTTAATCTTTCCACTAATTCGTCAAAATTATCAAAGTATTGATAAATTCTATCATGAGAATTATTTTTTGCAAATTTCAATAAACCCCAACCCTTCTTTTTACTAAGTTTTTTACTGGGGAATAACTTTTGAATCATTTGCGATTTAATTCCCTGATTTCGTTTAACATAGCCTCTTCGATCTAAATGTATGCCTGTAAGTGTTAAGATTTTTTTATACTTATCCAGATCTCTCTGATTATAAAGATTTGAGTTTGGTCTCGCACTGAATAATAACTCAAGCAGACCATGTGTTAAACGGAATCTTTCATTATTAATATCTATATAACCGTTATCGAATATTACTTGCTGATTTCCAATATAATAAACGTCATCTTTAGAATTATATGAAATTCCATAACTGATTGAATTATTCAATTTTTCCACATGAAACGTTTTTAGATATTGTGACAGCACATCATCATTTCTGCTAGAACCAAGTCAACTGTTTTCAAATTTAGTCGAGCTTAAAAAATTGTCTGTTGAACTCTCATAACTCTCTTCATCCCCCTCCTCATTATCATCAATTTCCATACTCTCTTGTTCCTCTTTTACTTCTTCCTTTTTAGGTGTAAAATCATGATTAGAGTGCAAACTAGATTTGGTTTTTCCCAATTCAATTATAGGTTCTATTAATGGCGAAAGAGTTTTCCTATTGAATTCCTCCGTTCGTTTTTCAAAATGCAGGCTTTTCTTTATTTGTAATTAATTTATCAAAGTTAACAATTGGTAATTGACTCATGATTACAAACGTACAGAACGTGATCTGAAAAGGTACTGAAAATTTTTACAATAGTTAGAGCAATGACCGAGCGCATGTTGGCGCTACATGTATAGAGAGGCGTTTCCCAGAGATTGGAATGAAGGCAACACTCTCCACCTTCTCTCCTCATCATCATCATCATCAAATTTACTATCGGAATCATGTTAGTCATGTGTACAGCATGTGATCTGATAAGGAACTAATCATTTTTCGTGAGTTATCAGTGAGGGGGAGGAGGCGGCTTATCACAGCGGCGGCAAGCGTTCGCTCGCTCCCCCACTGATAGAAGTTTCTCACTTCAACTGGCCCTCTCTTTCCCGCACCCTCTTCACGAGAATGCATCTGTTGCTTGAGCCTTAGCAAATTACGAAACTTCAGATTGAAATGAAAAGCAATGTTTGATGAGGAGCTATTATATTTTCAACGAATGTACATCATGATATTTACACTGAATGGAATGTATTTACAATAGATTATTTACAATAAATGTACATGTTATTTACAATAGATTACAAAAGATTATTTTTCATCTAATAGTTGATCTTTACTAATATAACTAGGTGTTGAAAACCCAATCCATTTCACTAGCAATCCTTTTTTATCACGTTTTAATATTTTTTCAATCAAATACACTTGTCTCTCCGATTCGTTTAATTGTGTTTTTTTAATTTCTTCTGCATAAAACCTACCACTAATTACTTCTCCGTTTAGATCTTGCAAGCTATACGTTACAGGTTGAGAAGGAAATATAGAATGAATTACAAAATACTCTGCGCTCCAGTTTATGTTATAAGATTTATCAAAAAGAACCCTTTTCTTTGAGATTCGTACAACATCTCCTAGCTTAAATTTCGGTTTTGAATTTTTCAATTTATATCGTCTATTGAATGCAGAATTCAAAGACATTAAAACATGATTACGATCTTTTTCCCCACATCTTTAGGTTTCATTCTTATGGATGAATGCATTGTTGCATTATAATCACGAACTAAACTGTCTAGTTGTGATATCCAGTTTTTGGTTCCATGTTCAGTTAAATATCTATAAATTTTTGCTTTAAGTGTTCTATTAAACCTTTCAACTATGGAGGCTTTCTTATCGGTAAAAACATGATAATGTTTAATACTATATCTATCTAATAACGCTTTAACTTTTGAATTAAAGAATTCTGTTCCCTGATCTGTTTGGAACAGCTTAACTCCCTTATTTTTAGAAATAATTGGTTCGAGAGCGTTAAATACAGATTGGCTTGCCTTGTCTTTTAATGTTACACAATATGCAAATTTTGAAAAACAATTAATAACAGCTAAGATATATTTGTAACCCTTATTAAAACGCGATAAACTTGTCATCTCAATAAGGTCGGCTTGAAGCAAGTCTTTTTCACTTTTCAACTCATATTTGCGAGTGGGATAGTTCACACGCGGCACGCTATGAAGCTCTAAAGCTAGCTTAGATCTAATAATATTCATGATATTTACAACAGTCAAATCAGTGGTGTTGGATGATTGTCACGGGACATACTGAGCAATCAGTTCACAGTTGGCACTCTATAATGTCCAAATGGGAGAGTATCAACACCATTCTCAGCAATGTACCTCTTATCATCATAAGGGCTCAAACAGATTTTTGAACATTCAACCTGATACATGGTGTGATTATAGGATCTTAACATATTAAATTTTTCAATGTGTTCACTACGTTCAAACAATGATTTCTTATATAAATTAAAATTAAGTTTTCTACATTTCACTCCGCTCTGTACACCCTTTGCTATACATTTATTTACAGGTTCTTCATTCTCGTTACATACTAAAAATGAGTAAAGTTTTGATCTAAGGCCTACAAATCTATGGACAGATTTTGAGGCGGTCTCATCCTTGAACTTTCCTACAACTTTATTTCTCTCCATGGAAAAGCAAGGATGGGTAGGTGGATAGTTAGAAGTATCGAAAAGGGTCAAATTTTCTCTAATTAACTGATACACATCTTCGACTTTTAGGTTTAGAAGAAAACTGTCGGTGTCAGTCATACACAGTTCTATACGATCCCACGGTATAATTTTTTGTAATTTGCAATAGAAAAAATCGTACATATGGAATTTACTCAACTCCAGTACGGAAAAGCCGGAATAGACAGGCTTGTTCATTTTAAGTTCCAACTTGCGAGAGAAAACCGCAATCACGTTCGGACTAATTATTTGCCAGCGTTTACATAGTGGATTTGAAATGTACTTATCTAACCGTTTTTCATCCGTGATAATTTTAACATTCATTTGCTTACGACTACTCTGTATCGTCTTGCCAAATATTAGGTTACAACAGGCCTTAAAGAAGGATATTTCAAATTTATTTTTCGCGTTCTGTCTATTCCGGATATTAAAGTCGATGTAGCTTTTCAGCCAGGGAGATTGGGAAAAGCTAATGACGCGATGCACTTTCAATAATTTCAAACCGAGCTGAAGGTAGAGCTTTAAATTGACATAGTGAACAATGTACTTTTCACGGTCGAAAAGTGTGTTCATGAGCTTTTTGGTTCCAGTTTGACCGTTCTCATTTGTTTGGTAGTTCGACAGCAATTCGTGCGGCGGCGTTTGGTGGAGAGGTGCGAGTGGGAAGCTGGCGTGCTTATCATGTAACTCTTGAGGGTACTTGAGATCACATTCTATTATATATCCGGTTTCTGAATTGCTGTCCAAATTCGCGAAATCAAGGCTGGAAATTTCTTCCTCTGAGAGGAATTTGAAATTTCCAACAGGTAAGCTTCGGCTCATAGCTTCCGAGTATAAACTGTTTGCATCGATATAAAGCAGATAATTAGACGGTTTTGAAGGATCGTATGTTTCGGGTAGATGTTTGTTATTTGCTTCGCAATAACGTTTACCGATAAATGACACCCCACCCCTCATCCCTGCCTCAAACATAAGATGCATGTCAGGATGAGTAATCAATTCTAGTTCGACTTTAGTGTGTTTCAGCATGCAATTCCAGGTGAAGTGCGCGAGAGAAAGAAAATGGGTCACATCGAGACCATATGAGCTAAAAAGCGTAGACCTCATGGATTCAAAAACTACCGCTAATAGCATTACGTCCAAACATAAATAAAAATCGTGATATTCACCCAGATTTTTCAGCTTGAATGTTGAGAACACTCTTTGCGCATGCTCATATTCTTCGCGAGACAGAGGTGTATCAGTTAAGTCGTTATGAAAACATTCGATGGGAGGGAGCGATGTTTCCGCGATTTTTTCGGGACAGCTCATGTACGAGTAGGGATATACTCCTTTTTTCAACAAGAGCTGTCTGTGTTCGCGAGGTGGATCATGAAACACCGAAAATAATCGTTTGAACTTCTTTTCCATGTCTGTACTTTCTACCAAATTACGCACCAATACTTCCAAGGATTCAGACATAAACTTGTAGGAATCTAAAAATTGAATTTTGCCTACTGAAAGTGTCAAAAATCTCTCTGACGTATTTGCGATGCAGGAAATTTCTTTTTTACATTTACCGAGCGATTTCAGAATAAAATGCGAATCAAAACCGGAGAAATTATGAAAATAACATGATATGTACTCCAGAGTAAGAGCTGTTAAATTACAAGAAACATGTGCCGCACACAAGTAATTACCGGTTTCATGCGCGTGGTGACGACATTTAATATCGCTGTCTAAAAACGGTTCAGCACAAAGCCCGCAGTTTACTGAATTTTGAAATTCACGCTCTTGACTTTCGGATAAAGCTTGCATCGGAATTTCTCGTTTCATATCCTCATACAAAATGTCGCCGAGATCTGTAATTTCCTGAAGAAATTTCTCCATGATTTTTTCGTCTAAACTACTCGATCTATGGAGTACAGGTCCGTAGGCGATTTCCCCGTTAACATCTATAACAACGAAACAATAGCCGCAGGGAATATGCCGCGCCGTTTTCTTTGTGTAACTACGAGTAATTACATCAGAATCGGAATCATCATCATCATCTGTGATATTAAGAACATAAGTTTCTAAATCCGCGTAAATGGTGTACTTTTTCTTCAACGTCGCGCCTAGTTTCTTGAATTTAATTGTCTCTCCGCGTTTAGGATATGAAACGTGCTGAGATTCAAACTTGGAACAAAGTTCCACATGTTTCAACAAATTTGCTTTACCGTCTACATTTCGAGTTTTGTCTGATGTTGGTCTGGCCAGAGCATTTTTTGAATTGTAGCGCCAATCCCTGACTGCAGTTCTGCCCGTAGCGGGCTTGTGCGCTAGTGTCGATTCGTCCAGCTGTTTGCCTTGCCATTTTTTCTAGCCAGTCTTTCTTGTTCAGTCGACTAGTCGTTCTTGTTCGTTTTGTGTTGTCTTGTTGTGAAGACCGAGTTTGTATTTGTAATGTAATTTCCATTGGAAATTTCTAATAATTGATTGTTTAAGTGTCGTGTGTGTGGATTATAAATATAACATCGTAAATAGTATTAAATTGAATTAATTTGCATCAGTTTTGAATTTATAAAGAATCCAATTTGAGCTTCGTTCGGAATATAGTACAGTATACGGAGCCTGCAAGTTGAACCCGGAAAACCAGCCTGGAAGCGAAAACCTATCTTTTTCCCAGATTTCTTTCCACCCCTGAATCTGACCAAAACACCTAATAAAAGCTTCGAAAGGCGAGTAGACAAAATTGGATTAAATCTGGTGAGTTTTTGCTCTTTTTATTGTTCATTAATGCAGAGTTTAACTGTACCAATAACCTGGCTCAAATTGAAGATTAAATTTTGCTCCTCGTTTCTATTTGATAAATTGAATAGTAAATTACAGTCCTCTAGTAGCTCTAGCCTGAGCTTTGTTCAGATCATTTGGTCCTCCGAACCGGCATGAATTTAAATTTGTAATTTGTTGATTAATTCACACACATTAGATTTAAGCAATTTCGTATTTGTCCAATGTTGGCATGTTCAGAATGGTCTGATCTATGCACAACTTTAGTTTGTTGTAGCCTTGTTCTAGAGCAAGGTTTCTTGTCAATTTGTATTTGTCTGAAATTAAATTTATTTCAGTTAAAATTGTAATTTTTCTGAAACTAGGCTCATTGTGCTTTTTTTCTCAGGAATTTGTTTTTTGGATTTTGTATTGTCCATTTTGTATTGTACATGTTAGTGAAGGTTAATCACCTGCATGATTTTGTTTGTTCAATTCAACAAGTTATCGTTTGTTTGTGAGTTGTTGGAAGAACATTATCTAATCATATAGTTTTGTCTTCAGCAGTAACTTGTCTTGTGAATTGATAATCAAAGTTTAACTTTGATAACTTACTAGTCGTGATTCTTCCTTCCATTTAGTTTTGAACTCATTCTTGTTTTTTTTTTTTTTTGTCTGTTGTTTGTATTGTCGGGGCTGAATTGTTTTTGTGTATGAGTTCAAGATGGAGGAAAAATTACAGAAACAAATCATTGTGCATTGCGCTAAACTGGAACAATTGTATGCCAGATTGCAAAGGATTTATGAACTGTCTAAAAATGTCTCTGATCCAAAAGTTGCTGAGCAATTTTTAGTGTTGTATCCTCGGGTGTCTCAGACCATTTCGGATTATGAAAAGACAGAATTAGTGGTTAATGAGTTGGAACTTGAGTTGAATAAAGACTATGTTGTAGCATTCAACGACTCACATCTAGATCTGTTTCAGTATATTGAAGTAGCGGCTAACACTCTCAAACAGAAAGAGGCGACTGATGCTATTGTTCAATCTTCGGCAGCTGCAGCAGCTAGTGCACAGCCGGTCGTATCCGAGTCGGTACTGCCCAAAATCGACCTTCCGAAATTTGATGGAAACCAGACTCAATGGTCGGTGTTTTACGAATTATTTAAGGCATTGGTACATGACAACAAGAGTTTGAACGATCAGCAGAAGGTCCAATATCTTGTAAGTAGACTTACTGGACAAGCAGCAAATATTTGTCGTCATTTGCCACCATTGGCTAATAATTATCTAATAATTTGGCAGGCATTATTGACCCGCTATAACGATCCACGAGCGCAAGTCGATGCCTATTTCAAACAAATTTTTGAATTTCGTCCAATAAAATCAGAATCAAGGGCAGGTTGTATTGCGATTTTGGATGGGTTTTGCAGTTCCATCAATGCAGTGAAGAGATTGCGACTCACTGATTTGTCAGACTCGATATTCCTCTATCATGGCTTGAGATTGTTGGATCCAAGTTCTCGTAGAAATTTTGAATCGGCCGTACGTGACAAGGCTATGCCAACTTATGCCGATTATGTAAAATTCATTGAAAAGCAAATTAAGACTCTTCCTTCTGATGAGAAACAGACTGAATCGTTTAATATGAAGCACAAAAAAGATAATAAATCAAAGGTGTTTGTGGTTCAATCCAATGATTCATCTAACGATGCATCTAGTAAAAATCCCAATTGTCTGAAGTGCTCAAAACTGGGTCATCGGTTAGTAGATTGTGCTAGTTTCTTGAAAATGACTCCTTGGGATCGTTATTGTTTGATTAAAGGAAAGTTTTGTTGTTTTCGTTGTCTTGATGTGGATCATTTGAGTAAAAATTGTCGTAGTAAAACTCAGTGTGCTCAATGTCGAGAATCTCATTATTCTTTATTGCACTTTTCCAGATCAAGTTCCAATGAAGGTGTTGCGTCCTCGTCGAACTCCAAGGCAGGTGGCACATCACCTATTAGTTGTTGTTCTACATCCAATGATGTAGAGAATTCGACCGTTGTGTTGTCGACCGTCACTGCACATATTCGAGATTGTAATGGTCAGCTTTGTGATGTTCGTTTCTTGATTGACACCGGGAGTCAGTGTCATTTTGTTACAGCCAAATTGTGTCGGCGTTTGAGACTACCATTCCAGCCCATGAAAACCGTTGTTCGTGGATTCGGTGGTGGTACTAGTGAGGTTCGAGGTCGTACTTGTGTGTCGATTCAGTCGAAGTTGGATCCTACCGTCAAGTTTTCGATGGATGCCACAGTGGTAGATAAAATCATCGACAAGTTGCCTTCTTGTGAAATCGACAGATCCAAACTTCATCATCTGGAAAATCTCACACTGGCTGACGACAAATTCTACCTTCCTAGTAGAATAGATGGCATCATTGGTGCAGAGTTAGTTCCTCACTTGCTACGTGGGAGTCCTAGTACAGGTGAATCGCACGAATTGATGACTGTTAATAGTGTCTTTGGTCACATTCTGATGGGGAGAGCGCCGATTCTCACTTCAACAAAAAATGTGTCGAATTGTTTTACAGCCATCTGTAGTCCATTCGTTAGTGGTCCATCATTGGATAGTTTTGTGGAACGTTTTTGGGAGTTGGAATCGTGCCCTGCACCAAGCTGTCAACTGAAACCGGACGAGTTGGAGTGTGAGGTAAATTTTCGGAAGTCTGTACATCGTGTGAATTCTGGTCGTTTTGTTGTTGCCTTGTCATTTGCGGAGCCGCCCAGCAGCTTGGGAGATTCGTATGCTGTCGCCGAACGCCGACTGCTGAGTTTGGAGAGACGACTAGAGCATGACAGCAATACTCGTATTTCATATCATGAAATATTGATTGATTACCTACGTCAGGGTCACATGTCGTTTGTAGCAGATCAGACAGACCGAGGTGGTTACTACATACCGCATCACGCCATCGTGAAAGCAAGCAGCACTACCACGCCCATCCGAATTGTATTTGATGCTGGTTCCAGAACATCATCGGGTTTGTCATTGAACCAGGTTCTTCATGCTGGTCCCAAATTGCAGACTGACATTTTTGTTTTGTTAGTCAATTTTCGTTTGTTCCCAATCGCACTAACTGCCGACATTAAACAAATGTATCGACAGATATTAGTGGAGGATTCCTGCCATCGTTATCAGCGTGTATTGTGGAGATTTTCGCCGGAGGATCCGATCGAAATTTATCAGCTCAATTGTGTTGTTTTTGGTGTTTCAAGCTCTCCATATTTGGCACTTCGCACCGTCCACCAGCTTGTAGAGGAGGATGGAAATCGTTTTCCAGCAGCCAAGGCGAGAATACCAAGAGACATGTTCATGGATGACTTAGTCACATCTGTCGCCACAGAGTCAGAGGCCGCGGAGCTGTATCATCAGTCCAAGCAGCTGTTTGAGGGAGGAGGTTTCTCGCTCACAAAGTGGACGTCAAATTCACCAACAATGCTGGAGAAATTCTCGGAGGAAGAGAAATCGTTTTCGTACAAGGATTTCGAAGCAGACAACTCCTTGGCTATCTTGGGATTGAATTGGCAACCTAGTACTGATCTGTTTCAGTTTTCCGTCAAGTGTGGTGAGGTCGTCG
This sequence comes from Nilaparvata lugens, assembly GCF_014356525.2. NCBI lineage: Eukaryota > Metazoa > Arthropoda > Insecta > Hemiptera > Delphacidae > Nilaparvata > Nilaparvata lugens. The sequence continues at coordinate 35,221,797 of NC_052508.1, read as the reverse complement.
CTACTAAGCATTCTATTCTGTCAGTGATGGCTCGTATCTATGATCCACTTGGTCTTTTGTCACCGTTTACATTGTTTCTCAAATGTCTTGTCCAGAAACTGTGGAAATTAGGAGTGGATTGGGACGAGAAGCCGCCTGAGTCTATATGCACTCTTGGGAGAATTGTCAAAAAGAGTTGCCTCTATTATTAAAATTTGCTGTTCCACGTCACGTTGGTTTGTTTCAGGATTCTCACATCAGTTTGATTGGTTTTTGTGACGCATCATTGTCGGGTTATGGTGCAGTTATCTATGTGAAGTCGCGGAAGGAGAGCGAGGAGTCAAGAGTTGTATTATTGTGTTCCAAGTCCAAGGTAGCACCATCTTAAGTTGTTTCAATACCTCGTTTGGAGTTGTGTGCGGCACTCTTGTTGGCAGAACTCATGAATTCAGTAGTCACTATTATTAGTGAACGTTGTCATGTGTCTCGTATTGTCGCACTCTCTGATTCGACAGTCACCTTGTGTTGGATTAATGCTCCATCCGCGAAATGGCAAACTTTTGTTGGTAATCGCGTCGCAAAAATACAGGACTCTTGTATACAGGAGTGGATGCATGTTGCCGGAATTGAAAATCCCGCCGACTGTTTGTCTAGAGGTTTATCACCAGTCGAGCTTGTGAACTTTCCGTTGTGGCTCTCAGGTCCATCATGGATAGCAGAGGACGAATGCGATTGGCCCGTCCGAACTGCAATGGAAGAGATCGTGGATCCACCGGAGGCGAAAAAACCGTCAGTGTTGACAGTCACCAAATCTCCTGATTGTAACAGCAATGCAGTACATTCATTGATTGGTCGTTGTTCGGATTATGGTCGTCTTTTGAGAATTGTAATTCTTGTTCTCAAATTCCTACGAATCTTACCCCAATCAGAGGAATCAGATTTCGATGTTGCTGAGAGGTATCTATGTAAAGTGGTGCAGAAGATACATTTTTCATCTGAATTTGTGCAATTGGAGAAGGGAGAAGATTGTTCTATGCGCCTTCGTCGCCTGTCTCCATTCATTGATAAAGGCGTGATTCGCGTCGGCGGTCGTTTGTCTCATGCTGGACTGGAATTTGAGACTTGTCATCAGATGATCCTACCAAAATCCGACGCTTTCGTATCGATGTTGATTGATTATCATCACAAGAAGAATTGTCATGCTGGACCTTCGTTATTGTTGTCCTTGATCAGACAGAAATTCTGGATACTGTCTGCTCGCTCTATTATTCGTATTTGTGTGTTTAAGTGTAATCGTTGTTTCCGTGTTCGACCTAGTAATGATGCAATCATTCCAAAAATGGGAGACCTGCCTGCTTGTCGAGTGTCACAATGCAAACCATTTGAAAATTGTGGTGTGGATTACGCTGGTCCTTTGCGTATTACTATGACGAGACGTCGTAATCCTTGTATTTTGAAAGCCTACATTTGTCTGTTTGTGTGTATGGCAACAAAGGTGGTACATATTGAGTTGGTATCGGATCTATCAACGCCCATGTTTTTAGCTGCGTTTTGTCGTTTTTTGTCACGTCGTGGACCCTGTCGTGTGATGTATTCTGATTGTGGTACTAATTTTGTAGGTGCCAAGGAACAGTTGCGAAAGATATCTCAACTTCTGAATTCGTCCGAGTTTCAAACCACATTGACTAGTCAACTCGCCGAACACAAAATTGAATGGAAATTCATTCCCCCTGGTTCACCGCATTTTGGAGGTCTATGGGAGGCAAATGTCAAATCTGTAAAGTTGCATCTGTTCCGAGTAATTGGCAATCAACTTCTCACCTATGAGGAACTGAACACGGTATTGGTGCAGATTGAAGGTGTCCTGAATTCCCGCCCACTGTTTGTACTGAGTGAGGATCCGTGTGAACCGCTGGCTTTAACCCCAGCACACTTTTTGACACTCACACCGTTGAAATCATTTCCCATGCGGGACGTGGACAGTGTCCCTGTGAATCGTCTCACCAGGTATGAATTGATTGGTCAACTCATTCAATCGTTCTGGAACCGATGGAGAAGAGAGTACCTGCACGAACTCCAAAGTCGTAAAAAATGGTTGAAATCACCCACTTCTATCAGTGTGGGAACGGTTGTGGTAGTGGACCAACCAAACACACCTCCCTTGCAGTGGCCACTGGGTGTCATCGAACAGGTGTTTCCAGGAAGTGACGGCGAGGTTCGAGTGGCGAGTGTTCGCCTAAAAACTGGTATTTATAAAAGACCAGTTACAAAACTGTATCCACTCCCAACTCAATAGTTGTTTTTGCTTGTTGCATTTTTTTCTTTTGTGTTGTTTTTTCGTGTTGGTGTTTTGTTTTGTCATGTCTGGATTTTTTCCTTTCTGTGGTTTGTTTTTTTTTCAGTTTTGTAACTTGGCTGAAAAATAGTTTTTCAGAGGCGGGGGTATGGTCTGGCCAGAGCATTTTTTGAATTGTAGCGCCAATCCCTGACTGCAGTTCTGCCCGTAGCGGGCTTGTGCGCTAGTGTCGATTCGTCCAGCTGTTTGCCTTGCCATTTTTTCTAGCCAGTCTTTCTTGTTCAGTCGACTAGTCGTTCTTGTTCGTTTTGTGTTGTCTTGTTGTGAAGACCGAGTTTGTATTTGTAATGTAATTTCCATCGGAAATTTCTAATAATTGATTGTTTAAGTGTCGTGTGTGTGGATTATAAATATAACATCGTAAATAGTATTAAATTGAATTAATTTGCATCAGTTTTGAATTTATAAAGAATCCAATTTGAGCTTCGTTCGGAATATAGTACAGTATACGGAGCCTGCAAGTTGAACCCGGAAAACCAGCCTGGAAGCGAAAACCTATCTTTTTCCCAGATTTCTTTCCACCCCTGAATCTGACCAAAACACCTAATAAAAGCTTCGAAAGGCGAGTAGACAAAATTGGATTAAATCTGGTGAGTTTTTGCTCTTTTTATTGTTCATTAATGCAGAGTTTAACTGTACCAATAACCTGGCTCAAATTGAAGATTAAATTTTGCTCCTCGTTTCTATTTGATAAATTGAATAGTAAATTACAGTCCTCTAGTAGCTCTAGCCTGAGCTTTGTTCAGATCAGATGTGAACCGGTGAAAACAGAAATTACAAACATGTACTTGACCCTTGTGTTTTGAAAGGTGACAGAGAAGACGTGATAGCCCGTTTTTCCCGTTCGTGGTATTTACTAAACAGAAATGAGTTTTTCCTGCATCGCCTTTTAGCATTAAAAGATTAATTTGGTGTTTACGAGTGCGGAAAATGCTTGTACGGAAGGGGAAAAACTTTTTGTTGTCATATGCGATGACGTGAATTGCAATGTCCGGATTGAGTATTTCAAATTTCTTAATATCGCGTGTCGTCACCGGGAAATTTACACCTCGCGTATTAAGTGTGTGAGCAAACTTGCTCAAATACTTTACAGTCAAGTCCGAGTTCCTTGGCTTCTGATGGAAATACGCGAGCACTGACCATAAAAAGCATTTTTCGTCAGAGAGATTTTTCACATTTATAATACAATTTTTGTTTTTCAAAAACTGGGGTGTTTGAATGAAACTGGATGTGTATATAGGATTAAATTTAATCACGTTCACATCCAGTGATTCAATTTTCTTTAGCACCCATCCACTCCCATGTATCACGAAATTTTCGAAAGATGAGAGGATTTTTTTCATAGCCAAGAAAAAATGCTCATTAAAATCTTCATAGTTCTCAAGCACGTTTAGCGCTATGTTGAAGTAACTATGTAGATTTATTAGAGATGAGACAGTCTCACCAACCTGCTTGTCATCCATCACCACTAATTTATACAGCAAAACATTTAAGACTATAAACCATTTAACATTCCCATCATGGCGTGCCGCATGTTCCCTAATTATATCGAAAACTCGACGTTTCGACCTCTCAAGCACATTGGTAATGTCGATATCCTCATCCTCGTCATTGAGGGTGATGCGATGGCGGACTGCGCTTGAATTGATGCCACGAAGTCTGCATTCCCTCGGCATGATGCTGAAAAACAAAAGAATAATGATCAGGATGGCATAGGCAATAGTGTGTGTGTAAAGGAGTACAATTCACAATCAGTTGTGAATTAGCATTCACGATGTTATCACAAGGACAGATAATGTTGCATGAAAGATTGAGATTATTAACATTCGATAAAAGATGGACAAAAACTAGTCAGAATTTGTCCGCGGAAAACATGGCGAAAGAGGGATTTATATTCTCATCTGCACCAGACATTGTGCGATGTGTATTTTGTTCAATTTATTTGGGAAAATGGGAAGAAAGTGACATACCAGCAATAGAACATGCAAGGTACAGCCCGAACTGTAGAAGGAAAGATAATATAACAATTGAAGAGGAGAATTTCGATAATAATATTCTACGAGAATATGAAGAAAGATATTCAACTTTTAATTGTGTAGAAGATTCATCCGTTCAAGGAGAGTATTTTGAAAAGCATCATCATCTACATTGTGACTTTTGTAAATCATTATCCAATAAAGCAGAGTATTTTGCGAGAAATGGTTATTTCTTACATAAAAATCCATTCTATCTGCAATGTGTCTATTGCAAATATATTATGGAAAATCCATTTGAAAAAGTAATACATTTACCGTTTTGTTTATATGAAGAGTGTGAGAAAGAAGAGCGGGGCTTGGATGTTCCGGATATACCGTATCGTAAAGATGAAGTAAAATCGCATGCATGCAGTATATTGTAGAAGGTTTTTTATCCTCCGAGGACAAAAACTGTCCTCGGAGGAGAAAAACTGTCCTCGGAGGAGAAAAACTGTCCTCGGAGCACAATTTTCCTCCTCAGAGGATAAAATCGAAGTAAAAATGTACTTACATGTACTGGTTGATGCTGCGTGAATCTCCTCGAGTGTACAGGTGTAGATAGCGGGCTATGGTACAGGTGTAGATAGCGGTCTATGACTAATGTGACCAGACGTCCCGTTTTGAACGGGACAGTCCCTTTTTAGAGTTATTTGTCCCGGTGTCCCCGGAATGAACTCTGGGACGCAAAATTGTCCCGTTTTTGAAACAGCAAGAACATTTCAATAGTTGAGCCCGGACGCAGTTGGTGTGCGAGAAAGAATTTGAAAACAATACATCCTTGAAGAGAGAAGGAGATGCGTAGACCGTAGAACACTGTTATTTATCGAGACACAGGGGTGCATGTTTATTCCTGTGTGTGTTTCATAATCAGAGATGCGCAGAACTCATTTCTCGACACTGACGCGCACGTAGTAACACCATCTGTAACGCACGTAATAACAACGCTAGTGACTGAGTTTCAGTTGGGTAAGTTGGGTTGGCTGAGAGTGACAAAGAAATCATTCGATCATCGCTCGCGCTTTGTTCTTTCTTGACTGATTGACAGATTTTTTTCACCCATTTTTCGATATTTGTTTTGTTGTTGTTCAACTTTCATGTTATGGAATCATAAGTTGAAATGCCGAAACGTAAGTGTACGTTCAATGTTAACTTGCAAGGAAAATATCCTTTCATCAAACAATTAAATACTTCCTCCAATGTGAGATGTGACAAGTGTCGCACAGAATTTAGCATTTCCCACGGTGGTGCCAGTGATATTGAACAGCATTTGAAATCCGAAAAACATAAAAATGCTGATCGTGCTGCCGCTTCGAGTTCTTCAATGTTGAACTTCTTCAAGAAATCGGACGCACCGACTTCAAAGGATTTGGATATTGCCGCAGCAGAAGGTGTCTGGGCTTATCACACCATACAAGAAAACCACAGTTTTCGCTCAAATGATTGTGCATCAAAATTAATGCAATCATGTTTTGAACCCAAATTTATGTTCGCGCGTACAAAATCAGAAGCTATTGTAGTAAATGTGTTGGCTCCTACAGCAGTGAAAGACTTAAAAGATGATCTTGATAAGTCCAATTGTATTACAATACTAAACGACGCTTCAAACCACGGTAACAAGAAAATATATCCTATTCTAGTGCGATTTTTTCAACCTTACGTAGGTGTGCAAGTAAAAATTTTAGATCTTCAAGACCAGCCAGGTGAGTCTTCTGAGATCATTGTTGATTATTTAAATGAAGTGTTGACAGATAACAATTTGAAATCAAAAGTCGTAGCATTTTGTGGAGATAATGCCAATGTCAATTTCGGAGGTGCAGCTAGGCGAGGAACTAACAATGTTTTAACAAAATTACAATCATCACTGAAAAAGCCATTGATAGGTATTGGTTGTGGAGCCCATGTGATTCACAATGCAATAAAATCCGCAGCAGACAGGCTACCCTTAGATTACGAAAGCATTATTGTGAAGATTTATTCATTTTTTTATATTTACACAGTTCGAGTTGAAGCTCTAAAAGAGTTTTGCTCCGAAACTGAAACAGAATATCAACAAATGCTTGGCTATGGCAAGACTAGATGGCTTGCTCTTATGCCTGCCTTGGAAAGGGTTTTAAAAATGTATCAGCCATTGAAAAACTACTTTTTGAGTATTGAAAAATGTCCCCTGTTACTAAAAAACTTTTTTGAAAATCCCACATCCGAATTGTGGCTTTATTTTTTACATGCTCAGTCAGCAAGTTTTCATCAAGCTGTATTGAAACTGGAAGGTCAGACTGTTTCGGCAATTGAAGCTGCAAAAGAAATCAATCAACTTAAAGACAATTTGACTCAGAAACAGACCAATCAGTTTCTTCCATTTACGGTCCGTCAATTGATTGTAAAATTGAAAGATAATAATAATGACATAGATGAAGAGTTTGTGAAAAGGGTGGCTACAGAATTCTATCAAACAAGCCGAGAATATCTGGAACAGTGGACTTGCTTTCTCACCAAAGAAATGGAGATATTTTATTGGGCAGATTTAAAAAAGGTCCCTGCATGGGAAGAGGTTCAAAAATCTGTGGATATATTAATTGAAAAGGAATATATCAACTGTAATAAAGATGCAGAAGTTTTTGACGAATTTTCGTTAATTTGTAAGTACATTACATCGCAGAAAGTAACTGAATGGAACAATCTAAATGTTTCCACGGAAACTCGTTGGGTGGAAGTATTCAAACACTTTCAAGCCAACAATCTTCAGCATGAAAACTTTTCTATTTTAATTGAATATATTTTATGTTTGCCTGCTACAAATGCTCCAGTAGAAAGAGTATTTTCTTTGATGAACAAATTGTGGTCATCAGAGAAGACCCAGTTACAAATTTCAGTTCTAAAGTCAATGTTGATAATTAAGGTGAATATAAAAAAAACGTGCCAAGAGTTTCATACTTACTTGAAATCATCACCAGCTATACTAAAGCAAATTTGTTCTTCTGATAAATATAAATATAACTAAAGTTTTGGGTATGTTAATGTATATATATTTTTTAATTTGTAAGTTTTAAGCTAACTGTTTATGAATAAATAATTTTTAAAACGTGTTTCTTAGTGACTCATAATCATAAACCTGTGTCCCGTTTTGAGTCGAAAAATAAATGGTCACATTATCTATAAACTCGGTATGGCTCCATATGGGCAAACAGATGATTTTACAATGGTTTTCAGATGATAATGTTTGTCTTGTAAAAGTATTATTGTTTCATTAAAAGTAAAGAACCAGATGTAGTGCTTCCTATTTCTTAGTCTCACGTTTCCTAGGTCTTATTTCTATCTTAAATTTCCAGTTTCAATATTTTCTTACGTTGCTTCTACACAAATATTTAATTATTGTAATGGAATTTAGTTCGCTGGAGTACACCGATATTCACTTCATGTATGGAGCAGCTCTTGGCAATGCGACCGAAGCAAGAAGAATGTATGCAGCTGCATTTCCAAACCGCCGTCTCCCTTCCGACAAGGTGTTCACAAGAACTCACAATCGGCTGAGAGAAGTTGGTTCATTTGAACGGAACAGGGTAATTGCTGGTAGGCCTCGAGCAGTTCGAAATGTTGCTTTTGAAGAGGAAGTATTGCAGAAATTCGATTTCAATCCTAGAACAAGTACGAGAGCAGTTGCAAAGCAAATCAATTCCAGTGATTCTTCTGTGTGGCGTGTACTAAACAAGGAAAGACTTCACCCCTTCCGCTTTCAAAAAGTTCACTCATTGGTTGAACGCGACTATGAGCCAAGAGTAAACTGTGCCCGTTGGTTTCTTCAGCAAGACATTATCCAACCAAATTTTCTAGAAAATGTGTTATTTACCGATGAGTCCAGCTTTACAAGAGAAGGAATCTTCAACTCTCGCAACAGTCACGTCTGGGCCTTAGACAATCCTCATGAGGTCAAAGTGCGTGGTTATCAGCATAGATTTTCGCTGAATGTTTGGACGGGTATCTTAGGTAATCGCGTGATTGGACCATACATTCTTCCTAATCGTCTGAATTCTCCCACGTACATTACTTTTTTAAGAGACATACTACCAGAACTTTTGGAAGATGTGCCTCTTGCAAACAGATATAATATTTGGTTTCAACATGATGGTGCCCCTGCTCATTTCGGAAATGTTGTTACGGACTTTCTGAACATGACCTATCGTCAGCGGTGGATTGGGCGGGGTGGACCAGTACCGTGGCCCGCACGTTCACCTGACCTCAACCCTTTAGATTTTTTTTCTGGGGCCATATGAAAGACCTTGTTTACAGCACGCCAGTAGAAAACGAAGAAGACCTTGTGGCAAGAGTGGTTGCTGCAGCAGGTGCCATTCAAGATGATGAAAATGCTTTTATAGCAGTTCGACGGTCCATGATTGAAAGGTGCAGACTGTGTAATCAAGTTGAAGGACGGCATTTTGAGCAATTGCTGCATTAGTATCAGTGAACCGATTTGAGTGAAATTAATATTTTTCAATGTAAAATAAAATTTGGAGGAAAGTTATTCTTGTATATTTCTGTAATAAGAACGGTTTTCATGAAATTATAAAAAAAATTAATATTGATCTTTAAATGGTGAAAAGTGGTCATGCATGCAGTACGAAAAAAATTAATTTCTCTGTTATTCTTCGACTAATCTTGATAAATTAGGTATCATTGGAATCGTGAAAAAATTTGCTAACTTTTTTGTCTCTTGTAAATTTTCTGTAAAATGGACGGTTTTCGAGATATTCGCCATCAAAAATTTAAAATGGCCGCCATTTTGAAAAATTTCAACGAAAAAATTTTTTTATATTTTTTATAGTTGAGTCTTTATAGCATAAATATTCATGCCAAAATTCAGATTAATACAACATTTCGTTCTCGAGATAAAAATTTTTAAGTGAAAAAAACAAAATGGCAGCTATAAGGATAACCGCTGAGTTTTGGACACTTCAAATATGACATTTGTAGTCTCCTAGCATCCAGGTACAATACCCTAAAATTCTCGACACTACTTCTGAAACACCCTGTATATAAGTAGAGTGCTATAAAGTACAATAAATTATCGCTAGAGTGTGCTTTTCATAATAATAATAAGCTAGAGCAAGGTAATCTGTTAGTAGTGATCTTGTCTTTGCTGATACAACATCAAGCTACTGTACTGAGATGGATATTGTGTTTGGTGCAGCATCAGTGGAGTCTGAGTTAAAGTCTTCAGATTTGTGCGTTCAATTCATTATAGATAGACATTTTAATCAATTAAGTGAATACCATTCTGTTCCTTTAGAAAAAATGAGATATCAATATAAATTAAGTGAACTCTTGGACATGCACCTAGATATATTGCAGCGATTAGCAGAAAAAGGATGGACAAATCTACAATATTTAACTTTTGTGAGAGATTATGAAAAATTAGGAGTTTGGCATAGTGATAACTATAATCATATTCTTGTTTGTGATTTATATGGTACATCATATGATAAATTCTGGGGGAATGGCGATATCCCAGGCTCATGGAAATGTGAGTGTGCAATCCTTAAACAGTCTATCAATAGAATTAAGAAGGTTATAATAGAAAACAATGCTCATTTAACAGAAGAACAATTAAATCAACTTATCTGGAATTTTTTACGAGATTCTGCAGATGAGACAGGCTTAGAACAGGATTGACAAAGAAAGATCAAAACATATAAGTGTATGTGTGCAATATTGTAAATAAATGAAATGCATCAACTTTGCTACTGGTTGGTTAAATATTAAAATGTGTTATCTCATTGATGATAGAAAACACTGATAAGATAAGATTCATGTTTGAAAAATGAGGTCCTCTTACTTCCATGTTGAAGGATCTAACATTGATTTGAATTATAAAATTAGAATCAAGCTAGATGTTTTATTCCCAGTAGGAATAAGGAAAGAGTTACTTTCTGTATTTGATTTGTCCATAGATATGGTTTGATGTATGTATAATAATTTAAAAATAAAGAAAATTATTGTGACAATGACTGTTGACATTTACCTCTCACCCCTTCTCCTGATTCCTCTCTCATTTTTTCTTTCCTGCTAAACGAGTGGAGGACAGAGGAGGAGAACAAAGGACAATTTTTGTCCTCGGAGAAGAGGAAAATTTAAGTAAAAATGAACTTACATGTGTTGATTTGACGAAATGAAATAATCGGATATGCTTCTCTCAGCTCCTTGACTCGGTTCAGCTCAGGTAGCTCCTTGTTCCAGCTTAGCTCCTCGGCTATGCTTTTCTCGATGTAGGTATGTTTCACTCACGAGAGCACAACTGCTTATGAGACCGCAAACCGAGTTGTGAGGTGAGAAAATGCTGTGAAAAACAATGAAATTTTTAATAACTGTAACCAAATATATATATATATATATATATATATAATATATATATATATATAATATATATATATATATATATATATAAATTATAAATCAATTTAGTGTTATTTCACAAAAATATGAGAATGTAACAAATTTTACTTATAATCAATAATGTTAGCGTTGAGCTCGTGCTAAACCTCTGTGGAGTACGCAGTGCTCGCCAATTGTGATACGCCTCCTATGTGTTTCTCTCCGCTAGTACGTGTAGACAAGTGCACTCAATCACTCTCCACTATGCAAGTTGCATTGAGCGAAAAGAAATGAAAATGTGTTTTTATAGCTTGTTGTACGCACGCACGCACAAGCACAAGCTGACATCAGTCGGTCGCTCACTCAGTCAAGGCCGGGCAACGCCCCCCGACCTTCACAAGGCCGGCCGCCTTCCTTGTTGTGAAGCTCGGGCATTGCCTTCACACATCTGGTTCGGCTCGCGTTCATATCTGTATGAGCGGAACACTTCCTCCTTTCAAATTGTATTTGCCTTTTCAGATTTGAAAAATTCATTTCAAATAGCTGATCTGAATAGGTGAATTCGATTTGAAAGGTGAATTCATTTCCAAATTAATAGAAAATTCAATTTTCTTTTAGATTAAGTTAGTGTAATGATTAATTAATTAACTTTAGTTAATGTCCAACCATTGAGTTGAAAGGTAATGAAAATGGTATGTAGGAGAAAAAAGCAGAGTTCGAGGAAACGGGGTAGAGGAATCTTGAGTTCAGCGGCAAGAGTTTTTAAAGGTGTGTCAGGTTTGGCAGGTAATGTGACATCAACTATTTCAAATAAGGTAATTGATAACCTGGGAGAAGAATATCATATTCCGGGATACGAGTATTGCGGGCCAGGTACCAAGGTTAATGAAAGGTTAAAGAGAGGTGATCAAGGTATAAATTCATTAGATAGAGCTTGCAAGATACATGATATAGCCTATACTCAAAATAGCGATAATAAAACTCGATTGTAGCTGACAGAGCTCTAGCAAACGCTGCATGGGACATTTTCAAAAATCCTCAAACACCCCTTGCCGAGAAAGCACTTAGCTATCTTGTTACAAACGTTATGAAAGCTAAAGCGGCATTTGGTGGGTCTTTGAAAAAGAAGAAGAAGAAAAGGAAAGGTTATACTAATGATATTAGATGCAAAGCTATAGCTCAGTTGAAACAACATATTGCAGGAAAAGGATATTATTTGAAGCCTTACCCACCGCTTAGTGGTGGCAGACTTCTACCCCCAGCCCCACCACCATCATATGGAGTGAGTTTATTCCCTCAAGTTAAGAAACGTAGAACAACAAAGAAGGGTAGTAGGAAGAAGACGAAGAAGAAGAAGGCATGAATATTGAAGGAGAATTGAGTAATTATGATTTGATTGATTGGTCAAAATTATTACAGATTCAGCTAAGAGGAATATATATGCTAGATGCATTACCCAAAAAAATTCTAAAAAAACGAAAATGGGATCGTGAATTTAGCAAGGGAAAGCGAGGATGGTACACATTGGGTTGCATATAAGAAAGTTGGCTGTAATGTATGGTATTTTGATCCAATTGGAAATTTACAACCGCCATACGAATTGGACAAATATTGGAAAAAAGAAAATGGGGTAAATATATTTTATAATGTGGAGCATATGCAACCATTAAATAGTGATATTTGTGGTCATCTCACGTTATTGTTTCTTGCAAATCAGTTGTAATTAAGTGTTTGTGCTGAACACACAAGATGGTCGTTATTACCTTAAGATCAAAGTCAAGTAACCTCTATGAACATTTACAAGAAATTATAGAATTGGACAAAAATTGCGAATGGGAAATTGGACTGATTAATTTTTGTAGTTACAATAGCATTGCAAACGTAAACAAAGGAACAAATTCTAGCTTCAAATATGGCGATAAGTTAATCATGTTGGATACCGGCGCATATGAACTTGAAGATATTATAAAATCTTTAAAGAATAAATTGAATATTGATGGGAAGAAGAATAAACTTATTATACGT